>NW_027445787.1:0-70000 GCF_050003625.1 Haematobia irritans
CCGACTTATTTGAAATTTTAAGAGAGGGTAAAGGATGATCATGTGTAGAAATAGGGTAAATCATTTTTATATTTCCGGCCCGGGGTGGTGGGGGGTTACAACCGCCTTGCTCGATTTTTTTAGAATTGGACTTACGTTTTCAGATTTGCTTGAACTCGCAGACGGTTGAACCGAAGGTAAAATATGATCATTTGGTAGAAAAAGGTACTCCCTTTTGTTACATCCGGTCGTGGACAGGTACCTCCTCCTAGCCCAGCTTTTTGTTAATTCGACTTACGTTCTTCGATTTGCTTAAAATTTTCAGTGAAAGTTGGGGGTGACTATGGAACAAAGATCCGCAACTTCATTTTCTGAAATTGGATCAGGGAAGGGACCCTTTGCCGGAGGGGTACCTCCCCCTTGCCAATCCTTTTTCAAGTTTCGGATTTGCTTGAAGTCGGAAACGGTCAAACAGATTTACTTGAACTTTTCAAGAATGTAAAGGGTGACCATGTGGTGAAAATAGGGTACCTCATTTGTTGGTATCTGGTCGGGGAGGGGTACCTCCCCCTTGCCCTATTTTTTTGAAAATTGGACATAAGTTCTCCGATTAACTTAAAAATTTTCAGGATGGTAGTGGTGGCCCCTAGAAAAGGAACCGCTAATTTATTTTTCTAAATTTTGTCGTGGAGGGGTCTCTCCCCTTTACTCTACTTTTTTTTAAATACAGTACAGTAAAATACAGTGTACAGTACTACTCTTCTCGGGTTTTATTGAAATTTATGCAGTAGTCGTGCAAAATGTTTTTAGGAAACTGTTCTACCTGCTTTTTAAAAACGAAATAGTGCGGACACGCGTATCTTTTGATATTAAAAAAACTATTAAATTGTGGCTTTGTTATTTTACCTTTCATAACTATTACCGATAAAGTAGTCAGTGTGAAATCAGTGTGTAGCAATAATTACCTTCGATTATTACCATTTGCATTCACAACTCTGTAACTCTGTAACTCCTGTAATAAATTTTTAAATCATGCCAATGAAGAAACTTTCTATAAATCGCAGAAACTAAAACAAAGAAGGAATAAAGAGTCGCAAGAAGAGCGTGAGTTGCGTTTAGAAGAAAATAGAAATAGAGCAACAACTTCTAGACAAGCAGAGACAAACCAACAGCATGAAATTCGAATCCTGTCACAAAGATTTCGATCAAGCACATTAGTTGATACCTGATTTTGTGATATTTGGCCGGAAGAGAGGAGGTTATGAACGAAGAGGCAACCTTCCTTCCCCCACACTTGAAGGAAAGTTTCAAGAATTTTCAGGGAAGGTTAGGGGTGCTATTCACTACGGTGTTTGTCGATATTGTATCGGGGAAAGTGACGTCCCTTTAAAACAATAGAGGAAAATTTAAACATCTCCGATCTATTTGAAATTTACAGGGACGTGGCAGGAGGTGATTAAATTTATACATGATTTTTAAATTTGTATATGATTTTTCGATATCTGGTTGGGGAAGGGGAAAATTGAAATAAACTTTGTGGTGTTAGTATAAGGCCGCTAATATCCATGCCAAAATTGGTCCATATCGGTCTATAGTTATATATAGCCGATCCCCAATCACACAAAAATTGGTCCATATCGGTTCAATTCATGGTTGCTACTCGAGCCAAAAATAATCTACCAAAATTTTATTTTTATGGAAAACATTGTCAAAATGTTATTTCTATAGAACATTTTGTCAAAATTTTATTTGTATAGAAAATTTTGTAAAAATTTTATTTCTATAGAAAATTTTGTCAAAATTTTATTTCTATAGAAAATTTTGTAAAAATTTTATTTCTATAGAAAATTTTGTAAAAATTTTATTTCTATAAAAAATTTTGTCAAAATTTTATTTCTATAGAAAATGTTGTCAAAATTTTATTTTTTCAAAATTTTATTTCTATAGAAACTTTAATCTTAATTATATACGTATTAAATCGGCCTTTTTTAGTTTAATATATACTACGTATGGACTACATTGTAATTTAGAAGACGGTGTTAAGAAGTTTTAAGATACCTTGCCATCGGCAAGTGTTACCGCAGCCCAAGTAATTCGATTGTGGATGACAGTCTTCAGTAGAAGTTTCTACGCAATCCATGGTGGAGGGTACATAAGCTTCGGCCTGGCCGAACTTACGGCCGTATATACTTGTTTTATTTATGCAACATAAAATAGCGTGTGTCTAATGTGTTATTTACACAAAAAAAAAAATAATAACAAATTATAAAAATCAGGTAAAATTGGTGGGAAATAAAATAATGAACGGACAAAGACATAGGACGAGATTAAAATGCAAAGTCGTTATTTCGGACATTCAATATTTTATATATTCAAAGACCGATTTCATATGTTGAATGAAAAATGCCATTCTCATATGGTTTCATCAATTGTTTAACTATTTATGATAACTTTGGGTTTGTATTTAATTTAACACTTACCTTATCTCTTTTTAACACCTCCAACCGTTCCTCTAATTGGAGCCTTTTCTTAGGCCTTAACAGAATATAAATTCTTCCCACATTACAGGAACGCAGCAATTTTTCTATTAAAGCTTTGCCGACAATACCTGAAAGCCAACACGGAAGTGATAGTATCAAATATAGAATTATTTTATCACAATTTATATTTCAAATGTTTATTATACCCTTCACCACTACTGTGGTATAATAAGTTTGCGAATTTGAATGTAACGCCAAGAAGGAAAAGTCTGAGACCCATCGTTTAGTATACCGATCGCCTTAGAATTAAATGCTGAGTCGATTTAGCGATGTCCGTCTGTCTGTCTGTTTGTCTGTCTGTCCGTCTGTCTGTATATGTAATTTTGTGTGCAAAGTACAGCTCGCAGTTTAAGTCCGATCTTCCTCAAATTTGGCACAGAGCTTTATATTGGTTCAAAGGCAATCGCTATTGATTTTCGGTTCAGATTTAGATATAGCTGCCATATATATTTATCACCGATGTGGCCATAATTGACGTATTTATTAAAGTATTTTCTCAAAATTTCGGGCAGCCAAATATTTTGGGGCTTTCATAAGATATGTAAAATACCAGGCAAATCGGTTCAGATTTAGATATAGCTCCCATATATATCTTTCGTCCGATTTGAACTTATATGGCCAAAAAAACCAGAGTTTTGTCCTGATTTGCTTCAAATTTTGCACAAGAAGTTCTTTTAACAGTATTGTTAATTGTGCTAAATTTGGTTGAAATCGGTTCAGATTTAGATATAGCTCCCATATATATCTGTCGCCCGATATGGACTTATATGGCCCCAGAAGTCAGAGTTTTACACAAATTTGCTTCAAATTTTGCACCAGGAGAACAATAAGTACTATAGTCAGGTGTGCAAAATTTGATTGAAATCGACTCAGATTTAGATATAGCTCCCATATATATCTTTCGTCCGATATAGACTTATATGGCCCCAGAAACTAGAGTTGTAGCCCAATTTGGTTGAAATTTTGCACTAGGAGTACAATTAGTAGTGCTGTCAAGCTAAATTTTATTGAAATCGGTTGAGATTTTTATATATATATATAATATATATATATATATATATATATATATATATATATATATATATATATATATATATATATATATATATATATATATATAATATATATATATATATATATATATATATATATATATATATATATATATATATATATATATATATATATATATATATATATATATATATATATATATATATATATATATATATATATAATATATATATATATATATATATATATATATATATATATATATATATAAAATTCAAATTATGTTTGTTTATTTGTTTGTTTGTTTGTTTGTTTGTTTATTTGTATGTTCCGGGTTGGCGCGAAAACGGCTGAACCGATTTACTTGAAACTTTCAGAGATCGTGGGGGGCACTCATGTGCTGAAAATAGGGTACCTCATTTTTTGACATATGGTTGCGGAGAGGAACCTCCCCTTTGTCCGACTTTTTGAAAATTAGACCAAAGTTGACCGATTTGCATGAAGTTTTCAGGGATAGTAGGGGGTGATCCCTAGACAAAGATTCGCAATTTTTTTTTCGAAATTTGATCGGGAGGGGGACCTCCCCCTTAAGCGACTTTTTGAAAATAGAGCTTGCTTGAAATCGGAAACGGCTGAACCGACTTATTTGAAATTTTAAGAGAGGGTAAAGGATGATCATGTGGTAGAAATAGGGTAAATCATTTTTATATTTCCGGCCCGGGGTGGTGGGGGGTTACAACCGCCTTGCTCGATTTTTTTAGAATTGGACTTACGTTTTCAGATTTGCTTGAACTCGCAGACGGTTGAACCGAAGGTAAAATATGATCATTTGGTAGAAAAAGGTACTCCCTTTTGTTACATCCGGTCGTGGACAGGTACCTCCTCCTAGCCCAGCTTTTTGTTAATTCGACTTACGTTCTTCGATTTGCTTAAAATTTTCAGTGAAAGTTGGGGGTGACTATGGAACAAAGATCCGCAACTTCATTTTCTGAAATTGGATCAGGGAAGGGACCCTTTGCCGGAGGGGTACCTCCCCCTTGCCAATCCTTTTTCAAGTTTCGGATTTGCTTGAAGTCGGAAACGGTCAAACAGATTTACTTGAACTTTTCAAGAATGTAAAGGGTGACCATGTGGTGAAAATAGGGTACCTCATTTGTTGGTATCTGGTCGGGGAGGGGTACCTCCCCCTTGCCCTATTTTTTTGAAAATTGGACATAAGTTCTCCGATTAACTTAAAAATTTTCAGGATGGTAGTGGTGGCCCCTAGAAAAGGAACCGCTAATTTATTTTTCTAAATTTTGTCGTGGAGGGGTCTCTCCCCTTTACTCTACTTTTTTTTAAATACAGTACAGTAAAATACAGTGTACAGTACTACTCTTCTCGGGTTTTATTGAAATTTATGCAGTAGTCGTGCAAAATGTTTTTAGGAAACTGTTCTACCTGCTTTTTAAAAACGAAATAGTGCGGACACGCGTATCTTTTGATATTAAAAAAACTATTAAATTGTGGCTTTGTTATTTTACCTTTCATAACTATTACCGATAAAGTAGTCAGTGTGAAATCAGTGTGTAGCAATAATTACCTTCGATTATTACCATTTGCATTCACAACTCTGTAACTCTGTAACTCCTGTAATAAATTTTTAAATCATGCCAATGAAGAAACTTTCTATAAAATCGCAGAAACTAAAACAAAGAAGGAATAAAGAGTCGCAAGAAGAGCGTGAGTTGCGTTTAGAAGAAAATAGAAATAGAGCAACAACTTCTAGACAAGCAGAGACAAACCAACAGCATGAAATTCGAATCCTGTCACAAAGATTTCGATCAAGCACATTAGTTGATACCTGATTTTGTGATATTTGGCCGGAAGAGAGGAGGTTATGAACGAAGAGGCAACCTTCCTTCCCCCACACTTGAAGGAAAGTTTCAAGAATTTTCAGGGAAGGTTAGGGGTGCTATTCACTACGGTGTTTGTCGATATTGTATCGGGGAAAGTGACGTCCCTTTAAAACAATAGAGGAAAATTTAAACATCTCCGATCTATTTGAAATTTACAGGGACGTGGCAGGAGGTGATTAAATTTATACATGATTTTTAAATTTGTATATGATTTTTCGATATCTGGTTGGGGAAGGGGAAAATTGAAATAAACTTTGTCGATTTACTTCGATAGAATTTATATGGACCATTGAGTAGTTGCGAAATTAATATAGGGTACGTGATAGTCCGATATCTGGTCGGAGTGGAGCGAAGGTGGCGAGAGGGTTCCCTTTTGTCCGTTTTTTTTTTTTCTTAAGTTGAAAGTATAGGGCTGTCCGTAAATGGAAACTCGGTACATAATTTTATGATTTTTGCACAGACTTCTGCCAGACTTCTTTTTAGTAAAGAACTTAAATTTACATGAAATTGGCAGCCAACGTAGAGGGTGCATCATTTTCCAACATTTTAGCAAATGTTAATGTGGTAAAATTTTTTACTACTTTTGCTTTTTCCGATTTATTTTGGATGGGAAACAGTAATTCTTTGTATGTTAATATAATATAGTGCTTAATTTTCAGATATATTGAGGAGAAGGATACCTTTCCTTGACAAACCACACTTAAAATTCACAAGAAATATAGAAGATTGTCCAACTACTTGAATACAGAACATTATTAAAAAAATTTGGAGGAAAGGGTACACCCTCTCCCGCCGTATTTGTACCTATAAACGAAAAATCAAGTAGTCCGATTTGTTTAAAAGAATTGAAATCTTTTAGAATTTGTTTTCAGCACGAAGGATATAGTTGACTAAGTTAATGCAAAATGTTCCTCCAAATACGCTTCGGAAGGCGCAGCGAAGCGGGCCGGGTTACGCTAGTATATATATATATATATATATATATATATATATATATATATATATATATATATATATATATATATATATATATATATATATTTGAAAATTTGGTTGACATCGGTTCAGATTTCTATATAGCTTCCATATATATGATTTTCCGATTTGGGCAAAAATGACCAAAATACCCACATTTTCCTTATAAAATCGGCACTGCTAAGGCGAAAACTTATAAAAGTGACTAAAATTTTCCTTTTTTTTAATAAATATTTATCGACAGATAAACCATAAATACACTTTTGCGAAGTTGCTTCAAAATTGGTTCAGATTAAAATGTTTCCCATATTTTTATACCCTCCACCATAGGATGGGGGTATATTAACTTTGTCATTCCGTTTGTAACACATCGAAATATTGCTCTAAGACCCCATAAAGTATATATATTCTGGGTCGTGGTGAAATTCTGAGTCGATCTGAGCATGTCCGTCCGTCCGTCCGTCCGTCTGTTGAAATCACGCTAACTTCCGAACGAAACAAGCTATCGACTTGCAACTTGGCACAAGTAGTTGTTATTGATGTAGGTCAGATGGTATTGCAAATGGGCCATATCGGTCCACGTTTACGTATAGCCTCCATATAAACGGACCCCCAAATTTGGCTTGCGATTGCTCTAAGAGAAGCAAATTTCATCCGATCCGGCTGAAATTTGGTACATGGTGTTAGTATATGGTATCTAACTACCATGCAAACATTGGTCCATATCGGTCTACTTTTACGTATAGCCCCCATATAAACGAACCCCCAAATTTGGCTTGCGATTGCTCTAAGAGAAGCAAATTTCATCCGATCCGGCTGAAATTTGGTACATGTTGTAAGTATATAGTCTCTAATTACATATAGCTCCCATATAAACCGATCCTCCGATTTGGCTTACGAAGCCTCTAAGAGAAGCAAATTTCATCCGATCCGGATGAAAATTGTTACATTGTGTTAGTATTTTGGTCTCTAACAACCATGCAAAAATTGGTCCATATCGGTCCATAATTACTTATAGCCCCCATATAAACTGATCCTCCGATTTGGCTTACGAAGCCTCTAAGAAAAGCAAATTTCATCCGATCCGGATGAAATTTGGTACATGGTGTTCCTATATGGTTTCTAACAACCATGCAAAAATTGGTCCATATCGGTCCATAATTACATATAGCCCCCATATAAACCAATCCCCCGATTTGGCTTGCGGAGCCTCTAACAGAACCAAATTTCATCCGATCCGGCTGAAATTTGGTACATGGTGTTGGCATATGTTCTCTAATGACCATGCAAAAATTGGTCCACATCGGCCCATAATTATATAGAGCCCCCATATAAACCGATCCCCAGATTTGACCTCCGGAGCCTCTTAGAGGAGCAAAAGTCATCCGAACCGATTGAAATATGAGTATATGGTCTCTAACAAACATGCAAGAATTGGTCCATATCGGTCCATAATTATATATAGCCCCCATATAAATCGATCCCTAGATTTGTCCTGCGGAGCCTCTTGGAGGAGCTAAATTCATCCGATCCGGTTGAAATTTGGAACATAGTGTTAGAATGTGGTCTCTAACAAACACGCAAGAATTGGTCCATATCGGTCCATAATTATATATAGCCCCATATAAACCGTTTCCCAGATTTGATCTCCGGAGCCTCTTGGAAGAGCAAAATTCATCCGATCCGGTTGAAATTTGCAACGTGGTGTTAGTATAAGGCCGCTTATAACCATGCCATAATTGGTCCATATCGGTCTATAGTTATATATAGCCGATCCCCAATCACACGAAAATTGGTCTATATCGGTTCATAATCATGGTTGCCACTCGAGCCAAAAATAATCTACCAAAATTTTATTTTTATAGAAAACATTGTCAAAATGTTATTTCTATAGAAAATTTTGTCAAAATGTTATTTCTATAGAAAATTTTGTCAAAATTTTATTTCTATAGAAAATTTTCTCAACATTTTATTTCTATAGAAAATTTTTCCAAATTTTATTTCTATAGAGTTTTTTTCCAAATTTTGCTTCTATAGAAAATGTTGTCATAATTTTATTTTGTCAAAATTTTTTTTCTATAGAAACTTTAAACTTAATTATGTACGTATTTAATCGGCCTTTTTAGGAAGTTTTAAGATACCTTGCCATCGGTAAGTGTTACCGCAACCCAAGTAATTCGATTGTGGATGACAGTCTTCAGTAGAAGTTTCTACGCAGTCCATGGTGGAGGGTACATAATATAGTCGGCCCCGCCCGACTTAAGACTGTCCTTACTTGTTTTTTAATATTTTAATTATCTCATTGGCGTTCTTAAATTTGTATTTATATAGAATTGTCAAAATTGTATTTATATAGAAAATTTTCTCAACATTTTATTTCTATACAAAATTTAGTAAAAATTTTATTTATATAGAAAATTTTGTCAAAATATTATTTCCACAGAAAGTTTTGTCCAAATTTTATTTCTATAGCAAATTTTGTCAAAATGTTATTTCTATAGAAAATTTTGTCAAAATTTCATTTATATAGAAATTTTCCTCAAAATATTGTCAAAATTTTATTTCTATAGAAAATTGTGTCAACATTTTATTTATATACACAGAAAAAAATATCACCAAAATATTTCCAATTAAAAAGTTAATTGAAGTTGAAAATTTTTTCAATTAATAAATTAATTGATACAATTAACTTTTTAATCATAATAGAAACATTAAGTTATTTAAGTCAATGATTGAAAATTTTAAAATTTTTAATTAACAAATTAATTGATTCAGTTAAAAAAAGTGCTGATTTTTTTTTTTTAATTTTTAATTAAAAATTTATTTCAAACAATCATTTGTTAATCCAAATAAAAACTCTAAGCCAATTCAGAAAGTAGTTAAAAATAGTTACCTTCTTTTAATTAATAAATTAATTGAGTTTTGCAATCAACATCAATTAAATTTTTAATTGAATCAATTAAAAAACAAATTGAAAGTATGCTGAAAAAATCAATTAATTTTTTAATGAAGAATTTTTTCTATGCCCAATTAAAACTGTGATTGATACTATCATTTTCGTGATTGAAGACATTTCAATTAAAAAATTAATTGGATCAATTTTTTTGGTGATTGAATCAGAAAAAAAATTTTTGTGTGTAGAAAATTTTTTCAAAATGTTATTTCTATAAAAATTTTCTGAACACTTTATTTCTAATTTTGTCAAAATTTTATTTCTATAGAAAATTTTGTCAACATTTTATTTCTCTAGAAAATTTTATCAAAATTTTATTTCTATCGAAATTTTTGTTAAAATTTTATTCCTTTACAAAATTTTGTTCCTTTAGAAAATTTTGTAAAATTACTTTTTCTATAGAAAATTTTGTTGAAAATTTATTTATATAGAAATTTTTCTCAACCCTTTTTTATAGAAAATTTTGTCAATTTTTTTCTATAGAACATTTTGTCAAAATTTTATTTCTATAGAAAATTTTGTCAAAGTTTTATTTATATAGAAAATTTTGTCAAGATTTTATTTCTATAGAAAATTTTGCTAAAAATTTTATTTCTTTAGAAAATTTGAACAAAATTTTATTTCTATAGAAAATTTTTTCAAAATTTTATTTCTAGGAACATTTTTTCAAAATTGTATTTCTATTAAAAATTTTCTGAAAATTTTATTTCTCTAGAAAATTTTCTGAAAATTTTATTTCTATAGAAAATTTTTTCAAAATTTTTTTTCTATAGAAAATTTTTTCAAAATTTTATTTCTATAGAAAATTTTTTCAAAATTTTATTTCTATAGAAAATTTTGTCAAAATTTTACTTCTATAGAAAATTTTCTCAAAATTTTATTTCTATGGAACATTTTGTCAAAATTTTATTTATGTAGAAAATTTTGTCAAAATTTTATTTCTATTGAAAATTTTGTCAAAATTTTATTTCTATTGAAAATTTTGTCAAAATTTTATGTCTGTAGAAAATTATGTCAAAATGTTATTTATATAGAAATTCTCAAACCTTTTTTCTATAGAAAATTTTTTCAAAACTTTATTTCTATAACAAATTTTCTGAAAATTTTATTTCTATAGAAAATTTTGTCAAAATTTTACTTCTATAGAAAATTTTCTCAAAATTTTATTTCTATGGAACATTTTGTCAAAATTTTATTTATGTAGAAAATTTTGTCAAAATTTTATTTCTATTGAAAATTTTGTCAAAATTTTATTTATATAGAAATTCTCAAACCTTTTTTCTATAGAAAATTTTTTCAAAACTTTATTTCTATAACAAATTTTCTGAAAATTTTATTTCTATAGAAAATTTTGTCAAAATTTTAGTCTATAGAAAAATTATTTTATTTTATTATTTTATTTCTATAGAAAATTATTTTATTATTTTATTTCTATGGAAAAATTTTTCAAAATTTTATTTCTCTATAAAATTTTATCAAAATTTTATTTCTATCGAAATTTTTGTTGAAAGTTATTCCTTTAGAAAATTTTGTCACAATTTTATTCTTTTAGAAAATTATTTTTTCTATAGAAAATTTTGTCGAAATTTTTTTTATATTGAAAATTCTCTCAACCCTTTTTTTATAGAAAATTTTGTCAAAGTTTTATTTCTATAGAAAATCTTGTGAATAATTTATGTCTGTAGAAAGTTTTGTCAAAATTTTATTTCTATAGAAAATTTGGTCAAAATGTTATTTCTTTAGAGAATTTAGACAAAATTTTATTTCTATAGAAAATTTTTTCAAAGTTTTATTTCTATGGAACATTTTTTGAAAATTTTATTTCTATAACAAATTTTCTGAAAATTTTATTTCTATAGAAAATTTTCTCAAAATTTTATTTCTATAGAAAATTTTCTCAAAATTTTATTTCTTTAGAAAATTTTCTCAAAATTTTATTTCTATAGCAAAATTTGTCAAAATTTTATTCTATAGAAAATTTTGTCAATCTACAGTTAAAAATCTACCAATTTGGATTTTAAGAAGCTATTGCCTTCATTGACCTCCGACAATCTGTGAAAATGTTCACGTTTTGTAACCTCGAGCCATTTAACACATTTCTTTGTGGCACACACTCCTGCATGCAGGATTGTGCTGCACTTCCAAACCTGTTCTCCTAAACATGTTCTTTATTTGAACTACACAGGAAATTATTTTAATTCAATTTTTTATAACTCGCTTTTTCCATTTTTAATGGGTAATTTAAAATTTTATTGTTTCAAATAAGTTAAGAACAGAGTAAGAATTACTAAAATGGTACAAATTATTTAAATTATGTCAAAAAATGCTAAATCCATTCTGCAAAAATTGCAAGTTTTTTAAACTATTTGAAGTTAAACGGTTCAGATAATCGTACGTATGCATTAAAACTCATAAAAAATTATTATTTTGGAAAAAATCACCAAGTAGCTTAATTCACATCCAAAACACTGAATTTGGATCACACCTTAAGGATTGATGAATATTCAGTCCCACGGCTATGTCAAATTCACCAATTTTGCACCACTGCCGGATACATAAAGAACAAAGGTAGTGAAACTACCTTTTGGTAGACGTTTTTTTTTTTGCTGGGTGAGTAATGCTTGATTTAATTTTTCTCTCAATTTGATTTTCCTCTACATGTAGACTTTCATAAAATTAAGATACTCAAATCATTTTTATTTAATATTAAATATTCCTCATGCAATATTACCGGATCCTCCAGTTATAAAAATTTCACGATCTTTGAAGAATTCTGCAATCATTTTGAAGGTATTAAGTATCACTTTCAAGTAGGCCTTTTGCACAATACCTTTTTTGCGTACAATCTAAATTATCCAACTAAGAGAAGCTTATAATTTGCAAAGCTATTTATATGTTAATATAATTGTCAAATTCTGTTTAAATGTATAATTTACATTTTACAATATAATTTACATGGGAAACAACAAAAATGTTGGCGAATGAGAATAGGTCTAAAGAACACGGAAACATAAAAATGTTTTTTTGTTTTATATTCCAATACATAATGCGACCAGTATAGATAAATGAAAATAGAAAAAATATATACGACCGAAAGTTCGGTAAGGCAAAATCTTATGTACCCTTCATCATGAATTCCATATAAAATTCTACTAAAGAAAAATTAACAAAAACGACGAGTTTCCTCCGTCTGCTAGGGTTAGCTCGCGGGGGAAAGGGTCCGTCACATAAATTTATATTTATATACCCTTTCCCCCACGAGCTAACCCCAGCAGACAGAGGAAATTCGTCCTTACATAACTGAAAACAGCTTTCCTCAAACTTAGTAAAATGTCTTATGAAATAACAAATCTGTCTTTCTTTATTATAGGAAGCTTAACATATACATATATGAATAGGACATATCATAGAAAAATATTTTAATTTACTATTAAAAAAAGAGTTCAATTCTTTCAAAAATTAAGAAATTATACTTAGAAAATTTTCCTTTATCATGTTGTCTATCTGCAACTATGTGTTTTTTATACCCTGCACCACACTGTGGAACAGGGTATTATAAGTTAGTGCATATGTTTGCAACACCCAGAAGAAGACGAGATATACACATGGTGTCTTTGGCAAAAATGCTCAGGGTGGGCTCCTGAGTCGATATAGCCATGTCCGTCTGTCCGTGAACACATTTTTGTAATCAAAGTCTAGGTCTCAGTTTTAGTCCAATCGACTTCAAATTTGGCACAAGTATGTGTTTTGGCTCAGAATAGATCCCTATTGATTTTGGAAGAAATCAGTTCCGATTTAGATATAGCTCCCATATATATATTTCGCCCGTTATGGTTTTAAATGGCCCCAGAAGCCAGAGTTTTACCCTAATTTGCTTAAAATTTTGCTCAAGAAGAACAATTAGCACTATAGTGAAGTGTGCCAAATTTTATTGAAATCGGTTCAGATTTAGATATAGCTCCCATATATATCTTTCACCCGATATGGACTAATACGGTCCCAGAAACCAGAGTTTTACCCCAATTTGGTTGAAATTTTGCACAGGAAGTAGAATTAGCATTGTAGCTATACGTGCCAAATTTGTTTGAAATCGGTCCAGATTTAGATATAGCTCACATATATATCGTTCACCCGATTTACACTCATATGACCACAGTGGCCCCATTACTCCGACTTAATTGAAATTTTGCACAGGGAGTAGAATTAGCATTGTAGCTATACGTGCCAAATTTGGTTGAAATCCGTTCAGCTTTAGATATAGCTCCCATATATAGCATTCGCCCGATTTACACTCATATGACCACAGAGGCCAATTTGTAACTCCGATTTAGTTGAAATTTTGCACAGGGACTAGAATTAGCATTGTTGCTATGTGTGCCAAATTCGGTTGAAATCGGTTCAGATTTAGATATAGCTCCCATATATATTTTTTTCTGATTTCGACAAAAATGGTCAAAATACCATCATTTTCCTTGTGACCACTGCTTAGTCGAAAAGTTGTAAAAATGACTCTAATTTTCCTAAACTTCTAATACATATATATCGAGCGATAAATTAGATGTAAATGTAAACTTAAATTTTGAGTCTATAGATTTTGTAGAAGTCTATCAATTTCTGTCCAGATCGAGTGATATTTAAATGTATGTATTTGGGACAAACCTTCATATATAGCCCCCAACATATTTGACGGATGTAATATGGTATCGAAAATTTAGATCTACAAAGCGGTGCAGGGTATAATATAGTCGGCCCCGCCCGACTTTAGACTCTCCTTACCTGTTTTGCTGGGAAAAGTGTGGAACTACTTTTAGTTGCTTTATTATAAATTAATTGTTGACATGTCCGTCTGTCCGTCTGTCTGTTGTAATCAGGCTTCGACCTCCCGATTTGGGGTCTTGGGCTTATAGAAATCGTAGTTTTTATACAATTTGCCTGAAATTAGAAATCTAGAGGTATTTTAGCACCATCAAAAAGTGTACCGCAAATGGTGCCTATCGGTCCATTTTTTGGTATAGCCCCCATATGGACCGATTTCCGGAATTTGCTTCTTGGGCGTCTAGAAAGTGTATTTTCTATCCGATTTGCCTGAAATTGCAAATCTAGAGGTATTTTAACACCACCAATTGGTGTGTCGAAAATGGGGTGTATAGGTCCATGTTTTGGTATAGCTCCCATATAGACCGATCTCCCGATTTTACTTCTTGCGCTTCTAGAATCCGTAGTTTTTATCCAATTTGCCTGAAATCTAGAGGTATTCTAGGACCACAAAGAGGTGTGCCGAATATATTGTGTATCGGTGCAGTTTTTGATATAGGCCCCTTATAAACCGGCCCTCCGATTTGGAGTCTAGATTCTAGAACTACAATTAGATGTGCTGAATACTGTGTGTTTCCTTCCATGTTTTGGTATAGCCCCCATTAAACCGAACTCGCGGTATAACTCCTAGCGTTTCTAGAAATTTTAGTTTTTATACGATTTGCCACAAATTGAAAATATACTGGAATTTTAGACCCATAACAAAGTGTATATGATTTAGTTTTATCGGTCCATTTGGTAAGGCCTCTATATAAACCGATTTCACTTATTGAAACTGAATGCAAAATTTCCAGATTTTACTTCTCGTAGTCATATAAGTAATTGGCATGAAAATCTACAGATTTTAGATTTCAAATCAAGGCGTTATTTCATCATTTTCTTGCACACTTACAAGAGATGTTTATGATTCCTCTAAAACTCAAACAAAACAATTAGGGAAAGTCTAAAGTCGGGCGGGGCCGACTATATTATACCCTGCACCACTTTGTAGATCTAAATTTTCGATACCATATCACATCCGTCAAATGTGTTGGGGGCTATATATAAAGGTTTGTTCCAAATACATACATTTAAATATCACTCGATCTGGACAGAATTTGATAGACTTTTACAAAATCTATAGACTCAAAATTTAAGTCGGCTAATGCACTAGGGCGGAACACAATGTTAGTAAAAAATATGGGAAACATTTAAATCTGAAGCAATTTTAAGGAAACTTCGCAAAAAATTATTTATGATTTATCGCTCGATATATATGTATTATAAGTTTAGGAAAATTAAAGTCAGTTTTACAACTTTTCGACTAAGCAATGGCGATTTTACAAGGAAAATGTTGGTATTTTGACCATTTTTGTCGAAATCAGAAAAACATATATATGGGAGCTATATCTAAATCTGAACCGATTTCAATCAAATTTGGCACACATGACTATACTACCAGTTGTAATCCTTGTGCAAAATTTCAACCAAATTGGGCCAAAACTCTGGCTTCTGGGGCCATATAAGTCCATATCGGGCGAAAAATATATATGGAAGATATATCTAAATCTGAACCGATTTCAATCAAATTTTGCACGCATAACTATACTACCAATTGTACTCCATGTGCAAAATTTCAAGCTAATCGGGATAAAACTCTGGCTTCTGGGTCTATATAAGTCCATATCGGGCGAAAGATATATATGGGAGCTATATCTAAATCTGAATTGATTTCAACCAAATTTGGCGCGCATAGCTACAATGCTAAATGTACTCCCTGTGCAAAATTTCAACCAAATTGGGCCAAAACTCTGGCTTTTAGGACCATATTAGTCCATATCGGGCGAAAGATATATATGGGAGCTATATCTAAATCTGAACCGATTTCAATCAAATTTTTCACACTTGACTATACTGCTAATTGTACTCCTAGTGCAAAATTTCAACCAAATTCGGCCAAAAATCTGGCTTCTGGGGCCATATAACCCAATATCGGTCGAAAGATATATATGGGAGCTATATCTAAATCTCAACCGATTTCTTTCAAATTTTGCGCACTTGACTATATGACTAAGTGTTATGTTTGTACAGAATTTCAAGCAAATCGGTATAAAACTCTGGCTGCTGGGTTCATATTAGTGCATATCGGACAAAAGATATATATGGGAGCTATATCTAAATCTGAACCGACTTCTTCCAAAATCAATAGGGTTCTATTTTGACCCAAATTAGGAATATGTGCCAAATTTGAAGGCGATTGGACTTAAATTGCGACCTAGACTTTGATCACAAAAATGTGTTCACAGACAGACGGACGGACGGACAGACGGACATGGTTATATCGACTCAGGTACCCACCCTGAGCATTATTGACAAAGACACCATGTGTCTATCTCGTCTCCTTCTGGGTGTTACAAACATATGCACTAACTTACAATACCCTGTTCCACAGCGTGGCGCAGGGTATAAAAAATGGTTCTTATAAATTCAGAATCTGATCTTGTCTTCATAGGTCAAATTTTAACATTTATCTGTGGGAAGCGTACTGGTTGAACTGATCTGCTTGGGAAAATATCTGTCATCAAACCCCCCTGAAATTTTTAAAGGAAACTATTATAAAAATATTTTTGAGTGTTGTTGACCTATTTTATGTTTATTCTGATTATTAATTTTGTTCGGCTTGAGGTCATAGAAACAATCCATTATTGATTTGTTTTAATATTTATTTCCAATATTTCTGTTAGTGCCACTAACCATCTTCTGGGATTTTTATTCATGGTGTTGGGTATTTAAGATTCAGTCCGGCCGAACTTACTACTGTATATATTTGTTTAAATTAAATTGATTAAACTAAACCAAAAACACAGCTTTATTTCATAAATATCAGGCTTCAAACATTGCCATCGGCAACTGCTACCACAAGCCAAGTAATTCGATTGTGCACGAAAGTCTTTAGCGGAACATTGTGCGATTGTATATACTTGTTTTATTTTTGTATAAAAATGTAAGTAGGGTTTTAAATTCTGGTGGGGCTGACATTTTTGTAGGCGTGGGGGGGTGTATCTAAGCCCCTCCCCAGAGGCCTTCCTATGCTTATGCCTATTTCTGTATACAAACAAAAAATCAAGTAGTCCAATTTTTTTTGAAATGTGTATGCACAGAAAAAAATATCACCAAAATATTTCCAATTAAAATGTTAATTGAAGTTGAAAATTTTTTCAATTAATAAATTAATTGATACAATTAACTTTTTAATCATGATAAAAACATTAAGTTAATTAAGTCAGTGATTGAAAATTTTAAAATTTTTAATTAAAAAATTAATTGATACAATTATTTTTTTAATCAAATTCTGAAGACTAATTCAGTTAAAAAAAAGTACTGATTTTTTTTAAATTTTTAATTAAAAATGTATTTCAAACAATCATTTGTTAATCCAAATAAAAACTCTATGCCAATTCAGAGAGTAATTAAAAATATTTACCTTTTTTAATTAATAAATTAATTGAGTTTTGCAATCAACATCAATTAAATTTTTAATTGAATCAATTAAAAAATAATTGAAATTTGCTGAAAAAATCAATTAATTTTTTAATCAAGAAATTTTCTATGCCCAATTAAAACTATGATTGATACTATCATTTTCGTGATTGAAGACATTTCAATTAAAAAATTAATTGGATCAATTAATTTGGTGATTGAATCAGAAAAAAAATTGTTTGTGTGTGTGGAAACCATGGAGTGATTAATCAGTACTTTAGTTTTTGTGCCAGACTTCCCCTGACCCTACTCTTTAAAAGAGTTCAAATCTTTTCGGATTTGTTTTCAGATCGAAGGATGTGGTTGACTAAGTTAACGAAAATAAAGGGTGATACGGTCAAAATTTGGTCAAGGGAAAACGCGTGTAAATCGGTGAAATCGTTTATTTAAAAAATCAAATTAAATTTCTTTTTCAAGTTCAATTAGTATGAAATTCAGGAAAAATATTCAGTTAGGCTTTTGCTATTCCAAATCCGAATTTCCGGGCCTCACGCTTGACACCTGCCATCAGATTTTGTACAGCCACCTTGTCCACCTTCTTCGCCGCAGAAAGCCAGTTTGCCTTTAACTGCTGCTCGTCCTTAGCAGTTTTTTTTTGGTCTTCTTTAGTTTCCGCTTGACAATAGCCCAGTATTTCTCAATTGGGCGGAGCTCTGGCTCTGCCGCCTGCACGTTGTTGGCGGCGTACCACTCCATGGCCTTTTTACCGTAATGGCAAGATGCCAAATCCGGCCAAAACAGTACGGAACAACCGTGTTTCTTCAGGAAAGGCAGCAGACGTTTATTCAAACACTCTTTCACGTAAATTTCTTGGTTGATAGTCCCGGAAGCTATGAAAATGCTGCTTTTCAAGCCACAGGTACAGATGGCTTGCCAAACCAGATATTTCTTTGCGAACTTTGACAGTTTTATGTGCTTGAAAATATCTGCTACCTTTCCCCTTCCTTTTGCCGTATAAAACTCCTGTCCCGGAAGCTGCTTGTAGTCGGCTTTGACGTAGGTTTCGTCGTCCATTACCACGCAGTCAAACTTCGTCAGCATCGTCGTGTACAGCCTCCGGGATCGCGCTTTGGCCGTCGTATTTTGTTTATCATCGCGATTTGGAGTCACTACCTTCTTGTAAGTCGATAGTCCGGCTCGTTTTTTGGCTCGATGCACGGTTGTAGACGATACACCCAGCTTATTTGCGGCATCTCGTAGAGAGAGGTTAGGGTTTCGCTTGAAACTACTCTTTGTCGTCTCAGCGGCTTCCGGATTTCGATTTCTCCCCGATCCAGACTTCCTGGCTGTCGACAAACGTTCCCCAAACACTTTAATTACATTTGTAACGGTTGATTTGGCAACTTTTAGCGATTTTGCCAGCTTTGCTTGCGAGTAACTTGGATTTTCGCGATGCGCGAGCAAAATTTTGATACGCTGCTCTTCTTGCTTGGGCGGCATTTTGACAACTGAAGAGTGAATTCCAAAATCAAAATAGGAGCAACATTCTACACACACACACCTTCAAAATGAGAGGTGTTCAGGTTTTTTAAATACATATGTATATTGAATTATATTGGATTTTGACCGTATCACCCTTTATGCTTCGTGAGGCGCAGCGAAATGGGTCGGGTTATGCTAGTGAACAGATAAATAAATTTTTGTGAAATAACATTTTAGTTTTCCGTTTTGTTTTTATTATTTCTTATATTCTAGAATGAATAACTTTTTTATATAAAATAATTCCATAAAAGATTTTCTAATAACTTCGTACAATTTTATTAATAGATTTTAATTTTCATATATGCTATCAAGCGTAAAACAATATTGTCTCATTGTGTTAGAATTGAAATTAGAACACTATCATACATTTTGTAGGCCATAAAGAAGAGGAACAGATGATATGACAGCTTTTTTCTACAAAGCACAAAAAGGATGTTAGTATTTTTGTTTTTCTAAAAATTTCAAAGAAACTTACATTTTAAGAAGGATTTTAGCAAGGGGAAGTGTTGATGGATCTTCATCCATTAGAACATCGCGGGCTTTGATTGCAAAATCGCAGGTGAAGCGAATATTATGATTATAGTATTGCATATCTTTCCACACACTGATGTCAAAGTCGGTGCTGAAATAATTTTGAACATTCAAATATTTCGAAAGGTTTAAATACTCATTATTTTAAAAATGGTTTGTTTAACATTTTTTATTAAATGAAAAATATATATTTTTTTTAATGAGAATCTATAGAATTTTTCTCTCATGTTCACTTCTTACCCTTTCAGTTCATTCCACATCTCATTAACATATGATACGCCATGGCTTTTGTAGCTGTGAAACATGTAGGGTTTCATAACATCCAACGTAATGAAAACCTTACGTTGAATTTTCAAAAAAACGGGATCGGAACCCTTTAATTTTACTATAAGATCAGCAAACAATGCTGGTATCATCTGATAAATGAAAAACTATAAAAGTAAAAAAAAAATATATGAATTAGTATATGTCTAAACTAGACTAATTTAACTATAACCCATTTTTGAGTGAACTATGTATTGAAATTAATCATTCTGAATTTTGAATTGTAACGGAAAAATATTACGGTTTAAGAATCACTTGAAATGTATGAAATTGTACGAATTGCACTAAAGATAATAATATCGATATATGTCAAAAGATAATTTCAGTTCACCTAGTGCTAAAAAATTAACTAAAAAGAAAATCGATAGGTTTCCTGGCTGGCAGGAAAGACTTCTTATTTTCCGGCAGCCACGGATGGAATTACTTGGTGAGATCATCCTCGAATAAAGGCTTAACTTAAAATCTAACCAACTTGACTTTACGTCCCATTTCTCTTTATTTGAATTATTGTTGGATTGGGCTGATTTCTCATTGATCTAGGGACAATTCAAAACCCAAATAACAATATTATCTCGCCTATCAACTTCATCCATCGAACCTTCTGCTAGTGTGAAATTTTGGGATTTTGTCTTCTCTGCTTATCCAATATCCACATACAGTCCACAACAAATATACAACCTCTGGAGTCGTATATCCATTTAGCGCTATTGGTGTCACTTTTTATACCCTCCACCATAGGATGGGGGTATATTAACTTTGTCATTCCGTTTGTAACACATCGAAATATTGCTCTAAGACCCCATAAAGTATATATATTATGGGTCGTGGTGAAATTCTGAGTCGATCTGAGCATGTCCGTCCGTCCGTCTGTTGAAATCACGCTAACTTCCGAACGAAACATGCTATCGACTTGAAACTTGGCACAAATAGTTGTTATTGATGTAGGTCGGATGGTATTGCAAATGGGTCATATCGGTCCACTTTTACGTATAGCCCCCATATAAACGGACCCCCAAATTTGGCTTGCGATCGCTCTAAGAGAAGCAAATTTCATCCGATCCGGCTGAAATTTGGTACATGGTGTTAGTATATGGTCTCTAACAACCATTCAAAAATTGGTCCATATCGGTCCTCTTTTACGTATAGCCCCCATATAAACGGACCCCCAAATTTGGCTTGCGATCGCTCTAAGAGAAGCAAATTTCATCCGATCCGGCTGAAATTTGGTACATGGTGTTAGTATATAGTCTCTAACAACCATTCAAAAATTGGTCCATATCGGTCCACTTTTACGTATAGCCCCCATATAAACGGACCCCCAAATTTGGCTTGCGATTGCTCTAAGAGAAGCAAATTTCATCCGATCCGGATGAAATTTGGTACATGGTGTTGGTATATGGTATTTAACAACCATGCAAAAGTTGGTCCACATCGGTTCATAATTATATATAGCCCCATATAAACCGATCCCCGATTTGGCTTGCGGAGCCTCTAAGAGAAGCAAATTTCATCCGATCCGGCTGAAATTTAGTACATGGTGTTGGTATATGGTCTCTAACAACTATGCAAAAATTAGTCTATATCGGTCAATAATTATATACAGCCCCCATATAAACCCATCCCCCGATTTGGCTTGCGGAGCCTCTAAGAGAGCAAATTTCATCCGATCCGGCTAAAATTTGGTACATGGTGTTGGTATATGGTCTTTAACAACCATGCAAAAGTTGGTCCACATCGGTTCATAATTATATATAGCCCCATATAAACCGATCCCCCGATTTGGCTTGCGGAGCCTCTAAGAGAAGCAAGTTTCATCCGATCCGGCTGAAATTTGGTACATGGTGTTGGTATATGGTCTCTAACAACTATGCAAAAATTAGTCCATATCGGTCAATATTTATATATAGCCCCCATATAAACCGATCCCCCGATTTGGCTTGCGATCGCTCTAAGAGAAGCAAATTTCATCCGATCCGGCTGACATTTGGTACATGGTGTTAATATATGGCCTCAAACACCAATGCGAAAATTGGTCGAAATCGGTCCATAATTATATATAGCCCCCATATAAACCGATCCCCAGATTTGACCTCCGGAGCATCTTGGAAGAGCAAAATTTATCCGATTCGGTTGAAATTTGGTACGTGATGTTAGTATATGGTATCCAACAACCATGCAGGAATTGGTTCATATCGGTCCATAATTATATATAGCCCCCATATAAACCGATACCCAGATTTGGCCTTCGGAGCATCCTGGAAGAGCAAAATTTATCCGATTCGGTTGAAATTTGGTACGCGAAGTTAGTATATGGTATCCAACAACCATGCAGGAATTGGTTCATATCAGTCCATAATTATATATAGCCCCCATATAAACCGATACCCAGATTTGACCCCGGGTGCCTTTCGCAGAAACAAAATTCATCCGATCTGGTTGAAATTTGGTACGTGGTGGTAGTATATGATATTTAAGTGGTCCATATCAGTCCATAATCATATTTAATTGAATTTTTAATTGAATCAATTAAAAAATTAATTGAAAATTGCTAATAAAATCAATTAATTTTTTAATCAAGCATTTGTTTTAATTTCCAATTAAAACTGTGATTGATACTATCATTTTCGTGATTTTCATTTCAATGAAAAAATTAATTCGATCAATTAATTTCGTGATTGAATCAGAAGAAAATTTTTTTGTGTGTAGAAAATTTTCTGAAAATTTTATTTCTATAGAAAATTTTATTTCTACTGAAAATTTTCTAAAAATTTTATGTCTGTAGAAATTTTTCTGAAAATTTTATTTTATTCGATCAATTAATTTCGTGATTGAATCAGAAGAAAATTTTTTTTGTGTGTAGAAAATTTTCTGAAAATTTTATTTCTATAGAAAATTTTATTTCTACTGAAAATTTTCTAAAAATTTTATGTCTGTAGAAATTTTTCTGAAAATTGTATTCCTAATGAAAATTTTATTTCTATAAAATATTTTCTAAAAATTTTATTTCTGTAGAATATTTTCTGAAAATTTTATTTCTATAGAAAATGTTGACAAAATTTAATGTCTATAGAAAATATTAGCAAAATTGTATTTATATAGATAATTTTATCAAAATTTTATTTCTATAGAAAATTTTGCCAAAATATTATTTCTTAAAAAAAATTTGCCAAAATATTATTTCTTAAAAAAATTGTTTCAAAATTTTAGTTTTAGAAAATATTGTCAAAATTTTATTTATATAGATCATTTTATCAAAATTTTATTTCTATAGAAAACTTTGTCAAGATTTTATTTCTATAGAAAATATTGTCAAAATTTTATATCTATAGAATTTTTTTTTTAATTTTATTGCTATGAAAAATTTTGTTAAAATTTTATTTCTATTTCATTTCTCTGTGAGTCATGCAATTTTGATAAACAAGCTGATAAGTCCCCAGTCTAACATTTTGGATTTAAATAGCCCGCTAACTCTTTAATTCGCTGACATCTTGGTGAAATATTGCAGACAGTATATGTGGACGGGAATTACTCCCATTTTTTAGGTCTAAATAGAGGGGTACCTCAGGCGTCTGTCGTGGGACCCTTATTCTTCTGTTTATACATAAATGACGTAGTAAATGTTGTCCGGAATTATGATATCCATATCTACGCCAATGATATACAACTGATATTTTCTTATGTCTCACGATTGTGTGTGGACAGTGATGCCAATTTGATGCATTTAGCAGCAAATTTTTTGATTTCGATTTCAACCAAATTTGGCATGGGTAGTTACTATATTAATTTCTCTCCCTGTGCACGTAAATCGGACTACAACTTTGACCTCTGTGGTCATATGACAAGCCTGCTTCAAATGACACAACGGAAGAATTCATTGAAACATTTTTTCATGAGATACTATCCCAAAATCGGAACGTTCAAATCCGAAAGTATGTTTCTTTCAAATCTCGAATCTTATTGTCACCTTAAAAAAAATGATGAAAATATGTTCAACCGTTCAATTTTCTTACCATTAATCGAAACATCATTTCATTCTCAGTGAAATGTACACCTGGCAATAGGAGACTTTTAATCAACGGTGTTTCTTCCCATACTCTATGGTTCATTACCAGCTGCAAGCTTTCTCTTAATGTTATTGGATAATGTGTACAAGAGGAGCAGATATATACAGGACATTCACTAGATGGTCGTGTCGCGTTCGTATGCGTTTTATATGATCTCACAGTGTAGTATAATAAACTTTTAGTGTTGACATCTAAGGGACAAATATCCAATCTAACTTCTTGAGAACAATACAAGGATTTTAGAATTCCAGCACCCACCAAAGTGAACAAACCTAAAGCACCGGTTAATGCGGTTGGAAAACCTGGTTCAGGATCCTCAAGAGCTTGTACAACTGAAAATAGAAATATTCATAAATGACCTCGACGGCAATAATATTTAATTTTTTTTGGAGTTCTTTACCTATTGAAGGCTTAAATATCGATACAGGCAATTTATGACGATATTCATTGACCATAGACTCGGTAAGATTTTTGGTAAAACAATAAGTGTTGATAAAACCAACAACTAATCTGTAAACGAAAAACAGACAAGAGGAATAAATTAATGAATGAAAAATATCAATAAGCTAGACAAAATACAAAATTACAAAATATAGACAAAATTACGTTCCAAAATCGTGAACGGATGGTAACAAAATGAAACGGAAACGTTCACGAAAGATCAAAACGTAACCATTGCGTTTTCAGGTCATGAACGCTGGTTATTGTTTTGATATTCAGCCAAAAATCGATAATGGGCCACGAATCGGTCTTCGACGTGAAGTGGCCGATTAACCGAAGCCGAAGCTTTTTGAATAATTTATTTTATATAGAATTGCCCCAGTGTTGAGTTTGTCTCAGACAAAGCACAGTGTACAAATCAAATGTAACAAGTATATACGGCCTTAAGTTCAGCCAGGCCGAATCTTATGTACCACAATGGATTGCGTAGAAACTTCTACTAAAGACTGTCATCCACTATCGAATTAATTGGGTTATGGCAAGATATTTTAAAACTCCTTAACATCGTCTTCTAAGTTGGAAGTTACTCCAGTCTGGGTATACAGAAAAAATTTTCACAAAATTTTTTCGATATTAAAGTCTTAATTGAGTTTTAAAAAATATTCAATCAAAAATTTAATTGATTCAACAAATTTTTTAATTAAAACAAAAATTAATTTCTTTACGATTACCAGTTTGGGTTCCGAAGAGGATGCGGTACGGAAGAAGCCGTACTAAATGTTCAGAATTTTATATGTAAAAGTTTGGATGAGGGAAATTGTGGGGTAGGTGGCGTATTTTATGACCTTAGTAAGGCATTTGATCTTATTGATCATGATATATTGTTAGCTAAACTGGAGTGTTATGGTGTTCGAGGTAGGGAACTTCTATTGTTAAAAAGTTATTTGGAAAATAGGACGCAGTTTGTGCAAATTGGTAATGAAAAGAGTGATACTACATTATTGAGGTATGGTGTTCCCCAGGGCAGTGTATTAGGTCCACTACTGTTTCTCTTATACATAAACGATTTAGGAAATTTGGAGTTAACCGGTAGATTGTTTATATATGCCGACGATATTTGTCTTTTATATCCCTATAAATTTGAAGGTGCGGTTAAGCCCTATACCGAACGTGACTCGTCATTGATCTTGGAATATGCTCGTATTAATAAATTATTTGCAAAACCCGCTTAAGACTAAGTTGATACGCTTTAAACCACGCACGCGATTTCTCAACGAGTTTAGCATATATGTCGATGGGAAGGAAATAATGGAAGTAGATTCCTTAAGGTATTTAGGACTACATTTGCAGAGTAATCTTGGTTGGGATCAGCATATTAGATATGTGAAATCTAGAATAGCACCTGCAGTTGGTGTTTTATACAAATTTAGAAAAAAGTTTGATCAAAGGACAAAACTTCTTTTATACCAGGCGTTGATTCAAAGTCACTGCAATTATTTGAGCATAGTATATGCATGTTGCAAAAGTTCAGATCTTAAAGGGCTTCAAATATTGCAGAATAAAGCGCTGAAAGCGGTAGGTAACTTACCAATGAGATATCCGACATTGAAACTATATCGGGATATTTTCCCAAATATGCTTCCCATATATGGAAGTTATTGTCTTCAATTGTATCTTTATGTGTATAAAAGCTTACACTCCATTGGTCACCATACTATTACATTTGTTAGGAACCATAATCCATTCAATACTCGTGGTGCTAATGAGCTCAGAATTCCGTTCTGTAGAACAGAAACGACAAAGCAACGAATTGAATACGCGGGCTCAATAAATTTTAACAATTTGTCCAATGAGATAAAATCATTAACATGTTTCTCTCTTTTTTTAATAGCATTGTATTTATTCTTATAATGTTGTATTAAATTTATTATTTTTTTCTCTTGTTTCGTTATTATATTTTGTTGCCAACGAGCCTCTAAATAGCCGATAGGCGCTGAGGCCAAATTAAAATATGAATACACGAATTTTATAACGTTTTACGTTCAAATAAATAAATAAAAAAAAAAAATAAAAAAAAATTATAAACATTTATAGAATCAATTAATTTTTTAATTGGATCAATTCATTTTCTAATTAACTTTCAATTAATTTTCTAATTGATACTACTACATTTCTACGATTGAAGGCATTTCAAGTAAAAAATTAATTAGATCTATTAATTTCGTGATTGAATCAGAAAAAAAAAATTGTAGGCAAATTTAGGCAGATTTAAAACCTGTATAATTAAGTTTCAATCAGAAGCGAAATATGGGTAGCCACCGTTGTGCAATAGTTAACATGCCCGCCTTGCATTCACAAGGTCGGGGGTTCGATTCCTGTTTCGACCGAACACCAAAAAGTTTTTCAGCGGTGGATTATCTCACCTCAGTAATGCTGGTGATATTTCTGAGCTTCTCTAAGTGATTTCACTGCAATGTGGAACGCCGTTCGGACTCGGCTATAAAAAGGAGGTCCCTTGTCATTGAGCTTAACATGGAACCATGCAGCACTTAGTGATAAGAGAGAAGTTCACCAATCTGGTATCACAATGGACTGAATAGTCAAAATGAGCCTGACACATCGGGCTGCCACCTAACCTAACCCCGCAAAAAAAGCGTCGCCACAAAAGTAATGAAAATGTTCTTTTTGAATTCGGAAATGGTGCAAAATTGACGCAGAAGCGATGAATTTAACATGGGCTTGTCATAGGACGGAAGTCCTCCATTTCAACAGCCGTTGCACTGAATTTGCAACACTTCTCTGGTGTGATCCGAATTAAATGTTTTGGGTGTAAATTAAAAAATTCTGTGATATTTTGGCTATGTTAATAAATAATTTTTATAATTTTTTATAATTATGGATTCTAACACTTATCGGAAACGTTTGACCACAAATATTTTCAAAAATTCACCATTTTTATACCCTCCACCATAGGATGGGGGAATATTAAATTTGTCATTCCGTTTGTAACACATCGAAATATTATTCTAAGACCCCATAAAGTATATATTATGGGTCGTGGTGAAATTCTGAGTCGATCTGAGCTTGTCCGTCCGTCTGTTGAAATCACGCTAACTTCCGAACGAAACAAGCTATCGATTTGAAACTTGTCACAAGTAGTTTTTATTGATGTAGGTCGGATGGTATTGCAAATGGACCATATCGGTCCACTTTTACGTATAGCCCCCATATAAACGGACCCCCAAATTTGGCTTGCAGACCCTCTAAGAGAAACAAATTTCATCCGATACGGCTGAAATTTGGTACATGGTGTTAGTATATAAAGGGTGATACGGTCAAAATTTAGTCAATATAAACTTGACGTATTTCTTTCAATTTTGCATTTAAAAAACCTGAACACCCCTCATTTTGAAGGTGTGTGTGTGTAGAATGTTGCTCCTATTTTGATTTTGGAATTCATTCTTCAGTTGTCAAAATGCCGTCCAAGTAAGAAGAGCAGCGTATCAAAATTTTGCTCGCGCATCGTGAAAATCCGAGCTACACAGAAAAAAACTGTCTCGTAAATTTAAGAAGATTTTTACAATAATTTATTACAAGAATTTTCCAGAATTTTAGTTCATTTTTCGTATCTTTAACGAAAATTAACTACTCGAAAGGAAATTTTACAAATTTTAAGTAGCAATCGTTTAGTTCATAGCCTAGAAAATACGATGGAAATTTCCTTAAAAATTTTCTTAACTGGTAGTTAAAAATTCTTTCGTCATACTTTAAAACTACTTATGAAATGTAAAATACTTTCTAAATAATAAGTGTAATTTACTATAAAGAGTTTTTGTATGAGAAAATATTTTTTTTACGAAAATTGAACTTGAAAGCGGATAGCAATTTCTTACTGGCAATTCCTATAGTTAATAATAGTTGGTACAACATTTCTCAATGAAATATTTTTAGTTCACATGTAATTAAATTTATAGACATTTTCGTCAAAAATGGGTAGATATCATTTCATGAAGTTTTTGCTAATTTTAAGTTAAACGTTTCATCGTTCTTATACTGATATGCATTTAAGAGTATTGTTTTTAGATTAAATTGTGGACAGATGCAATGAACTAATGCATAGTACAGAGATCTTTCTCGTCAAAGTGGAATATGTTTAATGTAAAGATGATGTTACTTGACATTTTTTTGAGAGTGAGAGCATGCAATGCAATAATGAGCGAGTGATGGGGATGTTGTGTATATCTGAGCGTGGGGTTGTTTTTATTTTTGTTCTTTCAGTGGTTTGTGTGTGTGTGCGTTTATTATTCGCGAATGGTTTATTTGTCTGGATGAGGTGTTGTTTTCAATGAAGGCACATGTGTTTTTGTTGTTGTAGAAATGTTTTGGTTTTGCTTGGTTTTGTTTGGCATGCTTCAGTTGTATAGTTGGCGTTGGCGTGGGCTGTTGCATTTTAGCAAGTATGTAACAAGGGAATATAAAGGTATGGAATATTTTGATTTTTTGAGACATATACTGGTGTTTGTTTATTAAAACTTTTAACTGAAAGTTATTAATATTTTAGCGATGAGGTGTACAATGGCGAAGTGATGATCGGTAGCGTAGAAAAAAGTTATTAAGAATGTTCAATATTTAGGAAAAAATTATGAAATGGAAAGTATATTGAAATTGTTTTATCTAATTTAATTTTTGTTATTCAATGTAAAAAATAAATATTCGATTTCAGAGTAACTCCAGATGAATTTGGAAAATTGTTTGTTACACCTCAGCATATAGTTTAATCAAAAATAGGTAAGTGTTCTTTTTTCAATGTGGTTTTCTTTTAAAAAATAATATTCTTTATGTATATTATTATTTTGTAATTATTATTATTATTTTTTTTAACCAGTTTCATGTTTTTCTTTGTTGTAAAAAATATTTAATTTAAGAGCAACCCCAGATGGATTCCGGCAAATTTTTATATTTCTCCACAGCGTATAGTTTAATAGAGAAGTGGTAAGTTTTCTTTTAAAAATTGGCTTTCTTTTCACTAGAATATTTACGTTTTTATGACCTTTTTATTATCAAAATTACAGGTTTTTAGTATTACTTTAATCAAATATTTGTGGAAACCAATTTAATATTTTTAATGTTAAAAACATTATTTAATTTCAGAATAACAATTTGGAAACATTTTTATGAATTGGTAAGCTTTCTTTAACATTCTTTTAACCAGAATATTTACTTTTTTATACATATTATTTCTTTAATTAGATTTTTTGGAAACCAATTTAATGTTTTTATTTAATGTAAAAAATAAATATTTAATTTCAGAGTAACCCCAAATGAATTTCGATAATTTACAATTTAATAGAGAATTGGTAAGTTTTATACTAAAACTTTGGCTTTCTTTTAACAAGAATATTTATTGTATTATGTCCTTCACATCAATAACAACACAATTTTATGAGTTAATATATTACTTAATTCATTATTTCTCTAATTGTTTCAGGTACAAACTTTATGAGGTACGTTTATCTAAGAAAAGTTGAATTCCTTACACCATTTAATAAAATGCCCCCAAATAGGGTAAGTTAAAAGCTAATTTAAAGAGCTAAAAAATTATATTTTATTACATGTTCATTTTTAACAATTTTCATTATTCCTTCAATTTTTTTCAGCAAGATATGTGAGAAATATACTTACGATGAATAAAAAACTAAGGAAAAGTCAAAATGTCCAAAAAGCGAGTTAAAATAAACTACTTTCTTGTTCCACGTGGTCATAATTTTTATTCACAAAAACATTGTATTAAGACCTTTCATCATAAGTTTTTATAATAAAGTACTTTTGCTTAAAGAAAGTTTAATTTTATTGTATGAAAATTTTCATAATAGTAAAACGGTTTGTTGTTCCTTTAATTATTTAATTTCTCTGTACTGTGGAATGATTGATTTAAAAATAGTTTAGTCGTCGACATTTTAAGGAGACTGTTAACCACTTTTTATTATCGGGTTTCCCACAAAATAAGCAGGTAAACCAAAATAATACTGACTTTTTAACTTGGTAGGGGTATATAAATCTTATGGTATTGTAAAAATGAACTAAAATACAATGTTATGGACTAACTAAAATTTAAGAGAATTATAAACTAGACAAGTTGAAAAAAAATCTTAAGGGCTAAATCATGGTCAATATTACTACAGTTTAGTTCATTTTGCAATGGAAAAGGGTTCACTGTTTTTTCAGTGTACTCGCACGCAAAGCTGGCAAAATCGCTAAAAGTTGCCAATCAACCGTTACAAATGTAATTAAAGTGTTTAAACGTTTGTCGACAGCCAGGAAGTCTGGATCGGGGGGAAATAGAAAACCGATAGCCACTGAGACGACAAAGAGAGTTGCCGGTAGTTTCAAGCGAAACCCTAACCTCTCTCTCCAAGATGCCGCAAATAAGCTGGGTGTATCGTCTACAACCTTGCATCGAGCCAAACAACGAGCCGGACTATCGACTTACAAGAAGGTAGTGACTCCAAATCGCGATGATAAACAAAATACGACGGCCAAAGCGCGATCCCGGAGGCTGTACACGACGATGCTGACGAAGTTTGACTGCGTGGTAATGGACGACGAAACCTACGTCAAAGCCGACTACAAGCAGCTTCCGGGACAGGAGTTTTATACGGCAAAAGGAAGGGGAAAGGTAGCAGATATTTTCAAGCACATAAAACTGTCAAGGTTAGGTTAGGTTAGGTTAAAGTGGCAGCCCGATTGAGATTCAGGCTCACTTAGACTATTCAGTCCATTATGATACCACATTAACTAAAAGTACCTATTACATATGGGCACTTCTAGTTTTAACCGTTGAACCTTCTCGAATATTTTTTTTTTTTTTGTTGAACCAACCAGATTGTTCCAAAAACATTAGCAGACTGCTTAAGTTAACGTTTTCCAGGTCCGCCAGTAATCTGAAGCTATATGCCCCTAAAATTTGCTTACGCCTTACACAAAATGCAGGACACTCACACAAGAGGTGTTTTATAGATTCCTTTTCCTCCGCATCATGGCAGCAACCAATAGTTTTTGCAAAATCGCCTATCAGGCAGCGACCCGTTATAGCAGATATCAGGAGTGATATCTGACGTCTCGAGAACACTAGCATATCTAGTGTGCGGTTTAAGTTTATATTTGCTTGGTGTCGTTACAACCCTTACAATTCTCCCATCAAACATTTGCCATCATGACAGCATTCTCACGCAGTAAGAGCTTGCAGGTAGCCAGAGGCATACCAACAGATTCTAGTTCCCCTGGAATATGTAAGGTAGTTCCTAGCCTTGCTAGCTCATCTGCTTCGCAGTTCCCCGGTATGTTCCTATGGCCAGGCACCCATATTAGGTGAATATTGTGCTGCTCAGCCATCTCATTGAGAGATTTGCGGTAGTCGATGGCCGTTTTCGAGTTGAGGAACACAGAGTCCAAGGATTTTATTGCAGGTTGACTGAGTATATATTAATGCCAATATTGCTTGGAGCATTACTTCTCAGCCAATTCACCACTTCTCTTATTGCTAATATTGCAGCTGACTGTTTGGCCGAAATGTCTAAAGGCAATAGATGCAGTATGACATTAAGGGAATTTGATGGCAGGTGTCAAGCGTTAGGCCCGGCAATTCGGATTTGGAAAAGCGAAAGCCTAACTGAATATTTTTCCTGAATTTTATACTAATTGAACTTGAAAAAGAAATTTAATTTGATTTTTTAAATAAACGATTTCACCGATTTACACGCGTTTTCCCTTGACCAAATTTTGACCATATCACCGTTTAATAACAACTACTTGTGCCAAGTCGATAGCTTGTTTCGTTCGGAAGTTAGCGTGATTTCCACAGACGGACGACAGCCGGATATACGGGATGATCGACTCAGAATTTCATCATGACCCTGAATATATACTTTATAAATGAAATAAATAAATCTCACCAGCGCGCGGTGAAGTTGTTTTTATCAAATATTTTTCTAAAATATTTTTTTAAGTTCTCTAAAGAACTTCCTTGTATGTGAAAAAGTCAGGTGACCCATGCTCAAATCACTGTAGAAATGAAATATTTAATTTTATTTTCATTGTTTTGTGTATATTTTTTTTTTAAATTTAATTTAAATTTTGACTTTCGGAAATGGAAAAACTTTGTGGTGGTTGTGGAGGGTCCCGGTATGCCGTTTAAAAGAAATGTTTGTCGAACAACTTCCAATTTTTTCTTTTTTTTGTTGGGTGTTTGATTGTAATTCAACACGTCAATTTGTGATTCCAAATAAAAATTCTAAATTAAAATGTTTTTGTTAAAGTTCGTTAAAATAAACATTTTCGGCGAAAAGTCGTTTTATGAAAATTTTATTTCTTCAGAGCATGCTGCAATGCAGATCTTGCCGAAATTACTTGTACATCATCTTCCTAAATAGTATACTCACTTGCTTGTTAAAATGTCCATTGTTTCATAGGATATATCCTTGCGTTTAATGAGATTTAGACAAAACTTCCAATCCATAGGTGGATCATAGACTTTGGTATCAACAAATTCCAAATACGGATTACTGAAGAACGTCGAGATGTAAACGAATGAATCCAATTTTTTGAGAGTTTCTGCAAATTGTATAGCCTCATAAGTACCACCAAGATTAAGTTGTATGGCATTTAGAATGGGCTCATTAAAACGTACGGTAGCCGCACTATGATATACAACTGATACATTTTCCATTAGTTTTACATCTGCGGGGCTTATGCCTAGCATTGGCATCGCTATATCACCTGCTATGGGAACAACTTTATTATCGAATTCATTCGGTTTTTGAGTCTTCAAACGACGAAATATCTATGGGAAATATTAATTCAATTAAATGTGATACATTATCTCGTTTTCCTGCTTAGCGTATATATTACTTTGTCGTTTTTCATTTGTTGTAAACGTATGTCAACGGATGCATTACGTTTAGTTCTCAATAGAACATAGATTTTGCCAACATTACAGGATCGTAGAAGTTTATCAATTAATGCTTTTCCAATAATTCCTGAAATTAAAAATTTTTTAGTTATTTTTAATAAAGTAAAGAAATAAATCTTTTCAATGCTTTGTCATCTCAACATGAATGCCTGTGAACATTACGGTTTAATTTTTCGTGGACGTTTCCGTTTCGTTTTGTTACCATCCGTTCACGATTTTGGAACGTATTTGTTTTCTATTGGTGTAGGAAAAATAAAATACACATAAGAAAAAATAGTAATTCTACTTTCTGTGTAAAATTTGGAAATAGTCAGAGTCCAATTTCGGAAAGATATGGAGTAAAACATATGTGTTTTTTTCAACACGCAGATTTGAACTCAGTAAAAAAAATTACAGACTCAGATTTGTAACTTCCTTTTTTATTAAAATTTCTTTATTTTAAAGAAATTTATCCTTACTATTGTGTAAATTTTGTGTTTTTCATATCGATGCCCTCATTCCAGAGTACGCTAAGTCGAGTTAGCATGTTTTGATGGAGTTCGCTGTTTTTTATTCTGATTGATGTCAATTGCATCCTGTCAAAAATTTCGCTCCACAAATTTTTATGTGACACTTTTAAAGTGACTTCAGGACACTTTTTTGTGTACCTTACCATATGCTTTGGGTCATTATCCTGCTGGAAGTCCCATTTATGTGGGCAAATTTTTTTCGGCATACGGTAGCATTGTGTTTTCTATAGAAACTCCACACCATAATATTTTACGAGATAGACTCCCATATCACCGTGTTTGACCGTCTTCAAAGTATATTTGGGATTGAATTCTTGATGGATAGTCCTTGGATAGCAAACAAGTTGACTTTTGTTTCATCGGACCACAAAATTGTACGCCATTTTTGCTTAGGCCAATCGACTTGATTTTTAGCTAACTTTAAATCTTGTCTAATATTCTGTTTGGATAACAATGACACTTTTTTTGCACCCCAGCCACGGTTCTCACTCGATACAAAAATACTCTACCAAAATTTGAAGAAAATTTTACTAAAAAAACTACCAAACAAAAAAATATAATTTTGCCAAAATTTTATTTCTATAGAAAGTCTTATGAAAATTTTAGTGCTACAGAAAGTTTTGTAAACATTTCATTGCTACAGAAAACTTTGTGAAAATTTTATTTCTATCGAGTATTTTGTAAAAATTTTATTCCTTTAGAATAATTTGTCAAAATTTTATTTTTATAGACAATTTTGTCAAAATTTTATTTGTATAGAAAAATTTGTCATAAATTTATTTCTGTAGAAAATTTTGTAAAAATTTTATTTTTTAGAGATTTTTTTCAAGATTTTATTGCTACAGAAAATTTTGTGAACATTTTATTTCTATCGAGTATTTTGTAAAAATTTTATTTCTTTAGAAAAATTTGTCAAAATTTTATTTTTATAGACAATTTTGTCAAAATTTTATTTTTATAGAAAATTTTGTAAAATTTTTTTCCTATAGAATATTTTGCCAAAACTTTATTTCTTTAGAGAATTTTGTCAAAATTTTATTTCTTTAGAAAATTTATGAAAATTTTATTGCCTTACACAGAAAAAAAAGTGTCTTGTAAATTTAAGGACCATTTTGACGTCCACATAGTTCAACAAATTTACTGTAATATAGTTCATTTTTCGTAACCACAACGAAAATTAACTTAGCTAAAGCAAAACTTATAAAAATTCAGTAAATGTTTTTTAGTTCACTAACTACGAAATGGGAAGGATTTTTCCTTAAATAAATTTCCAACACAGTAGTTAATGCATCGTTGATTCTATTATAAAAATACATGGGCAATATAAAAATCTTACTACGAAATGTGGACAATTTACTAAGAAAAAATTTAGTATGGAAAAAAATTTTTGTAGTAAAAATTAACTTAACGACATTACCGATTCGTACGATGACTACCTACAGATTATTTCCCTTTTTATTATATGTTGGAGTGGTTTTACTCACATTGAACATTTTAGTTAAAATAGAATAAAAATTAGTTAATATAATCCTTGACAGGTGTATATAATTTTTATAGATTCCTCATAGATTTGGTATATATTTTGCCTTAACTTATAGATAGAATTCCAACTAATCAATAAACGTGCTACTGGAAAATGTGAGTGCATCATGTGAGGGAGTTTTTAGAGACAATTTGTGTATATCTCGTATGATTGTTTGTGTTTGTTATTGCGTCATTTATGCTGTTGTTGGTTGTTTTGATTCTAGAGACCTTCCTTGTGTGTTGTTGGTATCTTTTGTGGTGAGAGTTGTTTTTTTGCAATAGCGAGATCAGAAAGGGATCGTGTGTGTGTGTGGAGTTGTTTTTCTTTACGGCAGGTATGTATCCCTTATGACTATTTGTGTCTTTGAGTTTTATTGTTGCATTCAGTTATGTTGATGCATTTATGAAGTGCACACGTGGATTTAATTTTGCAAAATTGTACGTGCGGTATTGGTGTTTATTAATGAAAATACATTTATTTCGAAACATTTTAGAAACTGAGAAGTGAATGATGTGATGTTAGAGGAATCAAAAACGCTTTTTATTGATAAAAAACAAATAACAGATTAAGGGACTGTATATTTCTGTTAATATGTTAGTTTAAAATTAGTGCAGATTTTAAATTGATTTACATAAAAAATATACAACATGAGTGGTAATAGGATGATTTATATTTATTCTACATCTGGATCACAGGTTGAGAATCAACCATTTTTTTGAATCTATATTTTTTATGTTACAGCAATTCCTACAGGTGAGTACTAAGTTCGAGTTTAGCCGCTAAAATTAAAAATAAATCACTAAGTATAAAATTATACGTCTTCGATACAAATTTAAATATAACTTGATGGAGAATAGCCCAAATCAAGTTTTTTATAAAGATTATTTTTTATAATGGATTATTAAAGAAAACTTATCATGGAAATTGCAATTTTAGCCGCTAAACTCGAACTTAATATCCACCTTAAATACTAAATGCTATACTGACAAGTGGAAATTATGTCTAATTTTATAATATTTTTTATTTCAAATATATTCTGAGAATAATTTCAATAACGTCCCATTTGTCCATGGATATGATTCCAAAAATGTACCTACTGGATGGATTTTTCAATGTGGTAAGTTTTTCTATAAACGGTATTTTTCCGTTTTTAATAAAACCAAAATTTCAATTTATTAAAAATTATTTTTTTCACTTGCAGGTAGACAGGTCTCGTAATGGTAATTTTTTGAATATTCTTACTGTTTAATACTAATTAAGCTGATATCCTTATTGGCTCTAGGAAATACTCTTGAAAACCGTAAGTTAAAGATCAATATGAACGATAGAATTAATTAATTAATAATATTTTTCTTATATTTTGTATAACTTTGCAATTTCAGATGCTTATAAGCCAAATCCGCCCAACAAAAGTTAGCCAAAATCGATGAAATTGGACAATTCAATTGAATATAGCAACTTATGCCACATATATCTTTCATATGGATAGAAAACATGGAAATTTAAATTAATTAGTTTAGTCCTAATAACATAGAATATTACTCTTTTGAAGAAGCAATTACTAACTACCGACAAGTAACTGCATCCAACGTACTAATAAAAATATTTCCTTTATCATATATCATAACCCATAATTTTGTGTAATATAATAATAATTTTTTGAAATAAAAAACTGGTGGTTATAGAAAATTGACTTGTTTTGTACGAAAAATTTCTTAGATTTATACAGGCTTGTTGTACCTTTGATTCCTCAATTTCTCTACTTTTTTGAAAATTATACTGACAAACAGTTTATTTCAAACCAATTTCTTAATACAGGTTTCCCAAAAAATTTTCCATTTTTCCGGATAGCAGGAATATTTTGAATGAGTTTAAGTATATTCTTCCCACAGCATAGTAATAATGAACTAAAATACGATGTAATACATGAACTAATTTATAAGAAAATCATGAACTTATATAGATGAAAAAAATCTTTGGCGCCAAATCATGGTCATTCTTACTACGGGTTAGTTCATTTTTCATAAAAAATAGTAAAATTTTTTTTCGGTGTAGAAAATTTTGTGAAAATTTTATTTCTTTGGAAGTATTGGTCAAAATTTTATTTTTATAGAAAATTTTATAAAAATTGTATGTCTATAGAAAATTTTGTCAATGTTTTATTTCTATAGACTATTTTGCCAAAATTTAATTGCTATAGTAAATTTTGTCAAAAATTTTATTTCTCTAGAAAATTTTGTTAAATTTTTTCCTATAGAAAATTTTGCCAAAATTTTATCTCTTAAGAGAATTTTGTCAAAATTTTATTTCTATAAAAAATTTATAAAAATTTTATTGCCTTAGAAAATTTTGTGAACATTTCATTTCTCTAGAAATATTGGCCAAAATTTTATTTCTATAGAAATCTTTTTCAAAATTCTACTGCTTTAGTCACTTTTGCCAAATTTTATTTCTACAGAAAATTGTGTCAAAATTTTATTTCTATAGAAAATGTTGTAATTTTTTTTTTCATTAAAAAATTTTTCAAAATTTTAGTTCTTTAGCAAATTTTGTCAAAATTTTATTTCCATAGAAAATTTTGTCAATTAGCCAAAATTTTATTTCTTTAGAAAATTTTGTCAACATGTTATATCTATGGAAAATTTATGACCATTTTGTTGCTATAGAACAATTTTTAAAAATTCTATTTCTTTAGAAAATCTTGCCAAAATTTTATTTCTTTAGAATATTTTGTCAACATTTTATTGCTAAAGAAAATTTTTTTCAAAATGTTATTGCTGTAGATATTTTTGTCAAAATTTTATCTCTATAGAAAACTTTGTCAAAATTTTATTTCTATAGAAAATTTTATTTCTATAGAAAAAATTTAGTTCTATAGCAAATTTTGTCAAAAATTTAGTTCTATAGCAAATTTTGTAAAAATTTAGTTCTATAGCAAATTTTGTAAAAATATTATTTCTATAGAAAATTTTGTGTCAATTTTGTTTTACACAATATTTGTCAAAACTTTATTTGTATAGAAAAAAATTTAAAAACTTTGTTTTTCTATAGAACATGCAAAATTTAAATTCTATTTCTTTAAAAAATGTTATTAATTTTATTTCTTTTTTTCTATACAGTTTGTGAAAATTTTATTTCTCTAGGAATATTGGTCAACATTTTATTTCTATAGAAAATTTTGTCAATGTTTTATTTCTATAGAATATGTGGTCAAAATGTTATTGCTGTAGTCAATTTTGTCAAAATTTTATCTCTATAGAAAAGCTTGTCAAAATTTTATTTCTATGGAAAAAATTTAGTTCTATAGCAAATTTTGTCAAAATTTTATTTCTTTAAAAAATGTTATTAATTTTATTTCTTTTTTTCTATACATTTTGTGAAAATTTTATTTCTCTAGGAATATTGGTCAACATTTTATTTCTATAGAAAATTTTGTCAATGTTTTATTTCTATAGAATATTTGGTCAAAATTTTATTGCTTTAGTCAATTTTGTCAAAAATTTTTTTCTACAGAAAATTGTGTCAAAATTTTATTTCTATAGAAAACGTTGTAATTTTTTTTTCATAAAAAATTTTTTCAAAATTTTAGTTCTTTAGCAAATTTTGTCAAAATTTTATTTCCATAGAAAATTTTGTCAATTTGCCAAAATTTTATTTCTTTAGAAAATTTTGTCAAAATTGTATTTCTATCGAAAATTTATGACCATTTTGTTGCTATGGAACAATTTTTGAAATTTCTATTTCTTTAGAAAATTTTGTCAAAATTTTATTTCTTTAGAATATTTTGTCAACATTTTATTGCTATAGAAATTTTTTTCAACATTTTATTGCTGTAGAAATTTTTGTCAGAATTTTATCTCTATAGAAAAGTTTGTCAAAATTTTATTTCTATAGAAAATTGTATTTCTATAGAAAAAAATTAGTTCTATAGCAAATTTTGTCAAAAATTTAGTTCTATAGCAAATTTTGTAAAAATTTTATTTCTGTAGAAAATTTTGTGTAAATTTTATTTTACACAATATTTGTCAAAACTTTATTTCTATAAATAAAAATTTTAAAAATTTTGTTTCTATAGAACATTTTGTCACAATTTTATTTCTATTGAAAATTTTGTAACAATTTTATTTCTATAGAAAATTTTGTCAAAAGTTTATTTCTATAGAAGTTTGTCACAATTTTATTTCTATAGAAAATTTTGTCCAAATTTTATTTCTACAGAAAATTTTGTCAAAATTTTATTACTATACAAAATTTTCTCAAATTTTTTATCAAAATTTTATTTCTATAGACAGTTTTTGCCATATTTGATTTCTATAGAAAATTTTGTCAAAATTTTATTTCTATAGAAAATTTTCTCAAATTTTTTGTCAAAATTGTATTTCTATAGAAAATTTTGGCCTAATTTTATTTCTATAGAAAATTTTGTAAACATTTTATTCCTATAGAAAATTTTGTCAAAATTTTATTTCTATAGAAATACAATGTTGTCAAAATTTTAATACCTATGGAAAATTTTCTCAAATTTTTATTTCTATAGAAAATTTTGTCAAAATTTTATTCCTATAGAAAATTTATGAACATTTTGTTGCTATAGAACATTTTTTAGAAATTTTATTTCTTTAGAAAATTTTGTCAAAATTTTATTTCTATAGAATATTTTGCCAATATTTTATTGATATAGAAATTTTTTTCAAAATTTTTTTGCCATAGAAATTTTTTTTACATTTTATTTCTATAGAAAATTTTGTTATTTCTATAGAAAATTTTATTTCTATAGCAAATTTTGTAAAAATGTTATTTCTATAGAAAAATTTGTGAAAATTTTATTTCTATAGAAAATTTTATTTCTATAGCAAAGTTTGTCAAAAATTTAGTTCTGCAAATTTTTTCAAAATTTAATTCAATAGAAAATTTTTTCAAAATTTTATTGCTATAGAAAATTTTGTCAAAATTTTATTACTATAGAAAATTTTGTCAAAATTTTATTTCTATAGAAAAGTTTGTCAACATATTAGTTCTATAGCATTCTTGGTTTCACTGCAATGTGGAACGCCGTTCGGACTCGTCTATAAAAAGAAGGTCCCCTGTCATTGAGCTTAACATGGAATCGGGCAGCACTCATTGATAAGAGAGAAGTTCACCACAGTGGTATCACAATGAGCTGAATAGTCTAAGTGAGCCTGATACATCGGGCTGCCATCTAACCTAACCTAACCAAATTTTGTAAAAATTTTCTTTCTATAGGAAAGTTTGTCAAAATTTAGTCCTATAGCAAATTTTGTTAAAATTTTCTTTCTATAGTAAATTTTGTCACATTTTTAGTTCTATAGCAAATTTTATCAATATTTTATTTCTTTAGAGAATTTTGTTAAAATTTTAATTCTATAAAAAATTTTGCCAAAATTTCTTTCTATGGAAAATTTTTTTGTAATTTTATTTGTTTAGAAAATGTTGTCGTAATTTTTTTTTCTATAGAAAATTTTATTTCTATAGAAAATTTTGTTAAAATTTTATTTTTTTAGAAAATTTTGTCAAAATTTTAGTACTATAGAAAATTTTGTAGTAATTTTATTTGTGTAGAAAATTTTGTTTTAATTTTTTTTTTTATAGAAAATTTTATTTCTATCGAAAATTTTGTTAAAATTTTATTTCTTTAGAAAATTTTGTCAAAATTTTAGTTCAATAGCAAACAAAACATCAAGATTCTACCAACCTGCAAAAGTTGATCAAGTTAATCAAGTTTGACATTTAGATAATTTCTTCTCTATTTAGATCCGATGAATGGATCTTTTTTTACGCATAAATATACCAACCATTTTTATAATAACCGCTTTTGCTTAAAATTTGTTATATATTTTTGGTAAGCGTGGTCGTAGTGCCTTTTTCTACCGATATTTCACAAAAAGTTTACAAAAGACCTATTTATTTAGCAATTAATGTAAAGCTATGAATATATTTTATGCACTTATTTACAATTACATAAAGTTTTTAAATTTAATATCTTTGTTTTTTTTTTTTTTTTGTACCAAAACGAAAAACGGTCTTATTATTTTTCACAGCAGAATTCACTCATTTTGTTAAGAAAATGTTTTGTTATGTCAAGGAAAGGAAGAGAAACGGAAATTCTAACAGTGTTTCTTAGTTTCGTTTACATACATTGCACACCAAATTTCTTTTATCAAAAATTATTTTATTTTATATGAATTTGTAAACACATACAACTGTTGTTATTATTTTTCATATCGCTATATATTATATATATATTCCAAACTCGTTAGTGAAATTATATAAAAAAAATTTTATCACTAATACACACCCGATCCACCAGTTAAAAAGATTTCACGATTTTCAAAAAATTCCGGTATCATTTTACAAAGTGTTGAGGTTTGTCTTCGTTTGGAACTAACAAACTATTTGACCACTACTAGTCGAATATATAGCAAAATTGTGGAATTGCATTTGCTTTGGACGCGTGCTTGAAATATTAAAATACTTTCCATTAGTTTGCATATGTCTAATATCTTTCATAAATTAAACAATTATATACATTTCGACGTAAATAATTGTTATAATTCTGTTTGGCATGGAAGAATCTTAAATACCCACCACAATGATTCCTATACAAGAATTTTCTTTGAAAAGACATTAAAAAAGTCTTTCTCTTATATGAAAGAATTTACAACCAAAATTTTGGACATTAATTTTACACAAATTTATTGAAAATATAAATATTTTCATTAAAATAAAGTCCATAGACTAGGCTTTGAAAATTTTATTACTTAAATTTAAGACAAAAAACTTTAAAATTTGCGTTGTTTGTGGTAAAGTCGTCTATCTTTAAAGTAAAAGAAATTTTACTTAAAATAAAGGAAAATATGTAGATTTTACAAAATAAATAAAAATATAAAATAAATGAAATCTTTCGATTAAATAACAAAAAGATTCCAATACAAGCTAAAACTTATTTTGGGGATGGCAAATTGTTGGCCTATTTTTCTTTTATGTGCACTGAAAAAAAAACAAAATATTAACCTAATATGGAACCTAGATTTTATGTAATTAACACAATATTAAGGACAAATTTATTTAAACTAAAGAAATTTTAATTAGAAGATAGTTTACAATCTTTAATTTAAAAAAAGTTTACTTTTCTTTGAAATTTGCGTCCCTCAATTAAAATGTCCTTGAATTAAGGCAAATTTCCCTTAAAATAAAGATAAGAATTTATGACGTAAAGGTGTAATCTTTAAATTAACCGAGATATGGCACCTTTTAAATAAAGATAAAAAATCTTCTTAAGACTTATTAAAAATCAGCATCTTTGGCATGGAGTTATTAGGGGGAAGACAAAATAGTTGAATTCAAGTAAACTTTTTTTATTTTTTTGAGTGTGAATAATTTTTTCAAAATTTTATTTCTATAGAAAATTTTGTCAAAATTTTGTTTTATCAAATACAACAATAATGATTGAAGAATAAACTAACAATAACAAAATTTTATTTCCTTAAAAATTTTTGTCCAAATTGTATTTCTCTACAAAATTTTGTGAAAATTGTATTTCAATAAAAAATTTTGTCAAAATTTTATTTCTGTAGAAAATTTTGTCAAAATTTTATTTCTGTAGAAAATTTTGTCAAAATTTTATTTCTATAAAAAATTTTGTGAAAGTTTTATTGCTACAGAAAATTTTATCAAAATTTTATTTCTATAGAAAATTTTTAAAAAAGGTTATTTCTATAGATAATTTTTAAAAAATTTTATTTCTATAGATAATTTTTAAAAAATTTTATTTCTATAGAGAATTTTATCAAAATTTTATTTCTATAGAAAATGTTGTCAAAATTTTTGTAAAAATTTTATTTCTATAAAAAATTTTGTCAAAATTGTATTTCTATAAAAAATTTTGTGAAAATAGTATTTCTATAAAAAATTTGTCAAAATTGTATTTCTTTAAAAATTTTTGTCAAAATTGTATCTCTATAAAAAAATTTGTGAAAATTTGATTTCTCAATTGATAATTGTTGATTTCTATAAAAAATGTTGTCAAAATTTTATTTCTATAGAAAATCTTATCAAAATTGTATTTCTTTAAAAAATTTTGTAAAAATTTTATTTCTATAAAAAATGTTGTCAAAATTTTATTTCTATAGAAAATTTTATCGAAATTGTATTTCTATAAAAAATGTTGTCAAAATTGTATTTCTATAGAAAATTTTGTCAAAATTTTATTTTATCAAATACAACAATAATGATTGAAGAATAAACCAACAATAACAAAATTTTATTTCCTTGAGAATTTTTGTCCAAATTGTATTTCTCTAAAAAATTTTGTGAAAATTGTATTTCAATAAAACAATTTGTCAAAATTTTATTTCTGTAGAAAATTTTGTCAAAATTTTATTTCTATAAAAAATTTTGTGAATGTTTTATTTCTATAGAAAATTTTATCAAAATTTTATTTCTATAGAACATTTTTAAAAATGGTTATTTCTATAGATAATTTTTAAAAAATTTTATTTCTATAGATAATTTTTAAAAAATTTTATTTCTATAGAGAATTTTATCAAAATTTTATTTCTATAGAAAATGTTGTCAAAATTTTTGTAAAAATTTTATTTCTATAAAAAATGTTGTCAACATTGTATTTCTATAAAAAATTTTGTGAAAATAGTATTTCTATAAAAAATTTGTCAAAATTGTATTTCTTTAAAAATTTTTGTCAAAATTGTATTTCTATAAAAAAATTTGTGAAAATTTGATTTCTCAATTGATAATTGTTGATTTCTATAAAAAATTTTGTCAAAATTTTATTTCTATAGAAAATTTTATCAAAATTGTATTTCTTTAAAAAATTTTGTAAAAATTTTATTTCTATAAAAAATGTTGTCAAAATTGTATTTCTCTAAAAAAATTTGTGAAAATTTGATTTCTATAAAAAATTTTGTCAAAATTTTATTTCTATAGAAAATTTTATCAAAATTGTATTTCTATAAAAAATGTTGTAAAAATTGTATTTCTATAGAAAATTTTGTCAAAATTTTATTTTATCAAATACAACAATAATGATTGAAGAATAAATCAACAATAACAAAATTTTATTTCCTTAAACATTTTTGTCCCAATTGTATTTCTCTAAAAAATTTTGTGAAAATTGTATTTCAATAAAACATTTTGTCAAAATTTTATTTCTGTAGAAAATTGAGTCGAAATTTTATTTCTATCAAAAATGTTATTTCTATAGAAAATTTTATCAAAATTTTATTTTTATAGAAAATTTTTAAAATAAGTTATTTCTATAGATAATTTTTAAAAAATTTTATTTTTATACAGAATTTTATCAAAATTTTATTTCTATAGAAAATTTTGTCAAAATTTTATTTCTATAGAAAATTTTGTCAAAATTTTATTTCTATAGAAAATTTTGTCAAAATTTTATTTCTATAAAAATTTTTGTAAAAATTTTATTTCTATCAAAAATGTTGTCACAATTTTATTACTATAAAAAATTTTGTGAAAATTGTATTTCTATAAAAAATTTTGTCAAAATTGTATTTCTTTAAAAATTTTTTTCAAAATTGTATTTCTCTAAAAAAAATTTGTGAAAATTTGATTTCTATAAAAAATTTTGTCAAAATTTTATTTCTATAGAAAATTTTATCAAAATTTTATTTCTATAGAAAATTTTATCAAAATTTTATTTTTATAAAAAATTTTGTCAAATTTTTATTTCTTAGAAAATTTTATCAAAATTTTATTTGTATAGAAAATTTCTAAAAAATTTTATTTTTATAGAAAATTTTTAAAAAATCCAGATAGCTTCCTAAACATTTCTTTATGTTTGGCCCCACTAACAAAATATTTTGGCTACCATTACTAAAATATTTATAACAAAAAAATATTGAGATAAAAATAAATATTTAAAGAGATAATTTTGAATAAAATCCATAAAATTAATATAAATGATACACCCAAAAAAAGTGAAACCTCTATTTAACTAAAGCCAATTTAACTTTATTTTAGCTCATGCAGTTATTTGGAGAAAGTTTCCTTTACTCTAATAATTTTTTGCGTACGTTAGTTAAATGATCTTAAAAACGGGAAAAAGTTAAACACCAATGAAGCATAAAGATTTAGTAAATTCGTACTTATCACAAAATGTTCTTTAAATTTGTACGTTTTACTACAAATGAGCCCATCTTGAACTTCGTATGTCCCTAAACTACAAACTTTCAAACTACAAAATTTTCCTTAAGAAGTAAAAAAAAATAATTATGTCTAATAAATTTTCTTCAATTTGTCGAAAAATATTTACTTATTTTTATGATATCGGCGTGATGTCAGCGTTTGTAATACTGTTTAGCTAAAATAATCTAAATTTTCTAAAATTAAACAAAAATTTCCTCCTGTTTTTTTTTTCAGTGTATAGTTCCCTTAGCTAAATTTGAAATTTTTTTGTTAAATTCTACACTCAAAAAATCCTAAGATTTTGACCTTCCCTTAAGGAATTTGGTATTAGTTTCGAGCAACAGATGCTGCCCCTTTAAAATAAGGAAATTTTTTAGGAAGCTATCTAGCTACAATTCTGTGTGGACAAATTTGGACAAAAAATCATCCAATCAATTTTTTATTTAATTTTTGTTTTTCATGCATAAATAAAAGTCAGTTAAAAAATCCACATTAAAGCCTGAAGTCCTGGCTTTAATGTGGATTTTTTAACTGACTTTTATTTATGCATGAAGAAAAAATTAAATAAAAAATTTAAATAATAAAATAATAATAAAATAATAATAATATATTCCTAATTAAAAAAAAGAAACTTTAACCAAAAATGCAAAATCCCCCAAATTAGGTATTAGATATTATTATTTGAAGATTAATTTTAATTTTTAACAAAAAATTTTACTCCACATTCCAACAAAAAAAAAGCGTCGCCAAAAAAGTAATGGAAATATTCTTTTTGGATCCGGAAGTGGTGCAATATTGAGGGAATATTTAAATTCTGGTCATTTCGAAAGTTAAAAAATATATTGCATATTTTACACTTTTCCCCTATAAATCGAAACTTTGTGTTCAAATGTGAAAAATCTAGTATAGCCTACCCAAATGTGTAAACAATTTAAGAGATCATTGGTGTCCACTTTAAAGAGTTATTTTCTATACTTTATATGGTTTGGAAATCGATATTTCGTTGTATTACAAACGGAATGACGAACTAATTGTGCAACTACCTTATGGTAATGGGTACAATAATCATAACAATAGGTTAGGTTAGGTATAGTGGCAGCCCGATATTTCAGGCTCACTTAGACTATTCAGTCTATTGTGATACCACAGTGGAGAACTAATCATAATAATGCACTATAGGTAATTTGACACATTTTTGTGACAAAATTTAAAAAAAAAAATACACTGAGAAGATGTTTAAAGTTTTTTTTTTTTTTGGTTTATGTAAGGATAAGAGAAAAAGTTTAAATTAAAAATATTTTGCAATTAATAAATTTTTAACCCACTTTGCAATTTATATACCCTCCACCATAGGTTGAGGGGACTATTAATTTTGTCATTCCGTTTGTAACACATCGAAATATTGCTCTAAGACCCCGTAAAGTATATATATTCTGGGTCGTGGCGAAATTCTGAGTCGATCTGAATTTGGCTTGCGGAGCCTCTACGAGAAGCAAATTTCATCCGATCCGGCTGAAATTATGGTACATGGTGATAGTATAGGGTCTCTAACAACCATGCAAAAATTGGTCCACATCGGTCCTTATTTATATGTAGCCGCCATATAAACCGATCACCAGATTTGGAAGACCAACATTCATCTGATTCAGTTCAAATTTGGTACGTGGTGTTAATATATGGCCTCAAACACCCATGCAAAAATTGGTCGAAATCGGTCCACAATTATATATAGGCCCCATATAAACTGATCCCCAGATTTGATCTCCGGAGCCCCTTGGAAGACCAAAATTCATCCGATTCGGTTGAAATTTGGTACGTGATGTTAGTATATTGTATCCAACAACCATGCAAGAATTGGTTCATATCAGTCCATAAATAAAGGGTGATACGGTCAAAATTTGGTCAAGGGAAAACGCGTGTAAATCGGTGAAATCGTTTATTTAAAAAATCAAATTAAATTTCTTTTTCAAGTTCAATTAGTATAAAATTCAGGAAAAACATTCAGTTAGGCTTTCGCTTTTCCAAATCCGAATTTCCGGCCCTCACGCTTGACACCTGCCATCAGATTTTGTACAGCCACCTTGTCCACCTTCTTCGCCGCAGAAAGCCAGTTTGCCTTGAACTGCTGCTCGTCCTTAGCAGTTTTTTTTGTCATCTTTAGGTTCCGCTTGACAATAGCCCAGTATTTCTCAATTGGGCGGAGCTCTGGCGTGTTGGGAGGGTTCTTATCCTTGGGAACCACCTGAATGTTGTTGGCGGCGTACCACTCCATGGCCTTTTTACCGTAATGGCAAGATGCCAAATCCGGCCAAAACAATACGGAACAACCGTGTTTCTTCAGGAAAGGCAGCAGACGTTTATTCAAACACTCTTTCACGTAAATTTCTTGGTTGACAGTCCCGGAAGCTATGAAAATGCTGTTTGAAAATATCTGCTACCTTTCCCCTTCCTGTTGCCGTATAAAACTCCTGTCCCGGAAGCTGCTTGTAGTCGGCTTTGACGTAGGTTTCGTCGTCCATTACCACGCAGTCAAACTTCGTCAGCATCGTCGTATGCAGCCTCAGGGATCGCGCTTTGGCCGTCGTATTTTGTTTATCATCGCGATTTGGAGTCACTACCTTCTTGTAAGTCGATAGTCCGGCTCGTTTTTTGGCTCGATGCACGGTTGTAGACGATACTCCCAGCTTATTTGCGGCATCTCGGAGAGAGAGGTTAGGGTTTCGCTTGAAACTACCGGCAACTCTCTTTGTCGTCTCAGCGGCTTCCGGTTATCGATTTCCCCCCGATTCAGACTTCCTGGCTGTCGACAAACGTTCCCCAAACACTTTAATTACATTTGTAACGGTTGATTTGGCAACTTTTAGCGATTTTGCCAGCTTTGCGTGCGAGTAGCTCGGTTTATCGCGAGCAAAATTTTGATACGCTGCTCTTCTTGCTTGGACGGCATTTTAACAACTGAAGAGTGAATTCCAAAATCAAAATAGGAGCAACATTCACAACACACACACCTTCAAAATGAGGGGTGTACGTCAAGTTTATATTGACCAAATTTTGACCGTATCACCCTTTACATATAGCTCCCTTATAAACCGATCACCAGATTTGACCTCCGGAGCCTCTTGGAAGACCAAAAAGAAGACGTGGTGTTAATATATGGCCTCAAACACCCATGTGGAACACAATATTAGTAAAAAAAATATGTGAAACATTTAAATCTGAAGCAATTTTAAGGAAACTTCGCAAAAGTTTACTTATGATTTATCGCTCGATATATATGTATTAGAAGTTTAGGAAAATTAGAGTCATTTTTACAACTTTTCGACTAAGCAGTGGCGATTTTACAAGGAAAATGTTGGTATTTTGACCCTTTTTGTCGAAATCAGAAAAACATATATATGGGAGCTATATCTAAATCTGAACCGATTTCAACCAAATTTGGCACGCATAGCAACAATGCTAATTCTACTCTCTGTGCAAAATTTCAACTAAATCGGAGTTAAAAATTGGCCTCTGTGGCCATATGAGTGTAAATCGGCCGAAAGCTATATATGGGAGATATATCTAAATCTGAACGGATTTCAACCAAATTTGGCACGCATAGTTAAAATGCTAATTCTACTCCGTGTGCAAAATTTCAACTAAATCGGAGTTAAAAATTGGCCTCTGTGATCATATGAGTGTAAATCGGCCGAAAGCTATATATGGGAGATATATCTAAATCTGAACGGATTTCAACCAAATTTGGCACGCATAGTTAAAATGCTAATTCTACTCCGTGTGCAAAATTTCAACTAAATCGGAGTTAAAAATTGGCCTCTGTGGTCATATGGGTGTAAATCGGGCGAAAGCTATATATGGGAGATATATCCAAATCTGAACCGATTTCAACCAAATTTGGCACGCATAGTTACAATGCTAATTCTACTCCCTGTACAAAATTTCAACTAAATCGGAGTTAAAAATTGGCCTCTGTGGGCAAATGAGTGTAACTCGGGCGAAGGCTATATATGGGAGATATATCCAAATCTGAACCGATTTCAACCAAATTTGGCACGCATAGTTACAATGCTAATTTTACTCCCTGTACAAAATTTCAACTAAATCGGAGTTAAAAATTGGCCTCTGTGGGCAAATGAGTGTAAATCGGGCGAAAGCTATATATGGGAGCTATATCTAACTCTGAACCGATTTGGCTGATATTTTGAAAGTTTTTCGAGACCCATAAAATATTCGGATGTACGGAATATGAGGAAGATCGGTTGATACACACGCCAATTATGACCAGATCGGTGAAAAATATATATGGTAGCTATATCTAAATCTGAACCGTTTTTTTCCAAAATCAATGGGGATCGCCTTTGAGCCAAAACAGGACCCTATACCAAATTTTAGGACAATCGGACTAAAACTGCGAGCTGTACTTTGCACACAAAAATACATCAACAGACAGACGGACAAACGGACAGACAGACGGACAGACAGACGGACATCGCTAAATCGACTCAGAATTTAATTCTAAGCCGATCCGTATACTAAAAGGTTGGTCTATGATTACTCCTTCTTGGCGTTACATACAAATGCACAAACTTATTATAACCTGTACCACAGTAGTGGTAAAAATATATATACAAAAACGCACATACTCGTAAGTATTGGCACACCAAACAATTTTGTTTAAAAACCACATGTTAGAAGTGATTAAAAAATATTTTAATTTGGATTGTAACTGCATTAAGAATCTAAAATATTTTTTATTTTAGAAAAATGTTTGTTCTAATAATATCAAAATTATAAAAAATTAAAAAAGACAAATTTTTTTAGGAACAAAAGTATTGATACAGGTACACGGACGAAAAATACTGTTTGGGTGTAAAAATTATATGTTTGGAACTCAAATTTTTTAACACACTAAACAATAACATTGACCGAGTATTAATCACGTATTACGCGAATGTTACAAAAAAGTAGTATTCAGTTTAAATCAGTTTATCAAATTGTTACAAAATAATATTTTTACTTAATAGCGTAAAAAATGATTTTTCGTCACAAAAATGGATCACATTACCCATAGTGCAATGTTAAATTCAAATTGAAAAATATTCGTTTTGAATTATTTCGTATTCAATGATTATATTATATTTGATTATATTATTATTGTGTCTTATATTATTATAGTGCCTGCAACAGTTTTTTGTTTTTCTTTAATGAACTTGAAATTGAATATCTAACAAATTACTCAGTAGAATTAATAATGAACTTTATGTATATTAAGTAAAATATTATATATATGAATTACCAATTTAAATTTTTCTTTGTTCTTTGTCTGGAAACTAAAAAAAATTGGATATACTTTTGGGAGTTTGCAAACATATTTACAGTCCACTCTCGTACATCTCCCAAAAATTTTACAATTATATTTAAATTTGTTCCCAATATATAGGAGGTATTAAAGACAATGTTTTAAAAAAATTTAAGAATGTTTGCAAACAAATAAATTAGATTTTATTAATCTACTAATCAAAGGTTTACGAAATTATACGGATTGGTAGTTGGATATTTATGGCTTTAGGTTCACACCTGTTCGACTTTTGTAAATTGCATATAATTTAATGACAAAAATTTATTTGCAAAGTTCAATGACCAGGCCAAATATTTTATTTGGTATAATAGTTTTCTTTGAGGGTTCACGCTTCCCGATCCCCTGCAAATAATTACAAAGTCAAATTTAATGTTCCAGAATCTCATATAGCCTCTCTGAGCCTGACTTTTGAAGGAGGGGTGTGTCATTAAAGCTACCTGAAATGGACTCTGATGAGGCTAACTAAACCAACCATATTCATAAAGGTGCAGCTGTTCATGTTATGTCAAACATTTTGTATGCGATCCATGGTGGTGACTGTAAAAGATTCATACAAATATGCTGGCCCATACAAATATGTTGACGATTGCTTTTATTTGTCCATATTGCAGAGGGGCTCTATATAAAATTGTGGGTCAATGCGATTCCAAAACAAGAAGACAGTATTAAGTCGGGGCTAAAGTTTTCGTCTAGTGGCCAAGATCCACAGTGGGCTACCTCGATTCCCAATCATATTCGTACTCAGCATTTAATTTGTATCCCGCTATGTTATCATAGAATGGTGATGGGGGTATCATATGTTTGTCATTCCGCTTGTAACACATCGAAATATCGATTTCCGATATCAAGTATATATATTCGGGATCAAGGAGAAATTCTAAGACGATATAACCATGTCCGACTGTCTGTCTGTCTGTCTCGATGTATGTCTATCTGTTTGTCTGTCCGTTGTAATTACGCTACAGTATTCAATAATTAAGGTTAGGTTAGGTGGCAGCCCGATGTATCAGGCTCACTTAGACTATTCAGTCCATTGTGATACCACATAGGTGAACTTCTCTCTTATCACTGAGTGCTGCCCGATTCCATGTTAAGCTCAATGACAAGAGACCTCCTTTTTATAGCCGAGTCCGAACGGCGTTCTACAATGCAGTGAAACCACTTAGAGAAGCTTTGAAGCCCTCAGAAATGTTACCAGCATTACTGAGGTGGGATAATCCACCGCTGAAAAACTTTTTGGTGTTCGGTCGAATCAGGAATCCAACCCACGACCTTGTGTATGCAAGGCGGGCATGCTAACCATTGCACCACGGTGGCTCCCGAAATAGGTCTACCAAATGGACCGATAAAAAACTATGGTTTCCAGAAACCCAAGGGGTTAAATCGGATGATCGGTCTTATGGGGGTTATACTAAAATTTGGACCAACACTCACCGTTTTCGGCACACCTCTTAATGGCCCTAAAATACTCCTAGATTTAAAATTACAAACAAATTGGATAAAAAACTACGCCTTCTACAATCTCAAACAATAAAATAATTTCTTGTCCTAAAAACCTCCCGATTTTCAATTTCAGGCAAATTGAACAACAACTACGGTTTCTACAAGCCCAAAAAGTAAAATCGGGAGATCGATCGATATGGGGGCTATACTAAAAAATTGACCGATACTCCCCATTTTCAGCACACCTCTTTATGGTCCTAAAATACCTCCAGATTCCTAATTTCAGGCAAATTGGATAAAAACTACGGTTTCTATAAGCCCAAGAAGTAAAATCGGGAGATCGGTCTATATGGGGGCTATACCAAAACATGGACCGATACTCACCATTTGTGACACACCTCTTTGGGGTCCTAAAATACCTCTAGATTTCAAATACCAGGCAAATTGGATAAAAACTACGGTTTCTATAAGCCAAAGACCTGAAATCGGGAGGTCGGTTTATGTATATGGGTACAATAACAAAACTTGGACCGATATAACCTATCTTCGAACTTGACCTGCTTGCAACCAAAAAACGAATCTGTGCCAAATTTCAGGACGATAGCGCCATTATTGAAGGCTGTAGCGCCATTATTGAAGGCAGACAGACAGACAGACAGACAAATGGAATGACGGACATGCTTATATCGTCTTAGAACTTCTCCCTGATCAAGAATATATATATTCTTTATATAGCCGGAAATCGATATTTCGATGTGTTACAAACGGAATGACAAACTTATTATACCCCCGTCACCATTCTATGTTGGTGGATATAAAAGAGAAACAAGTAAGGAAAGTCTAAAGTCGGGCGGGCCGACTATATTATACCCTGCACCACTTTGTAGATCTAAATTTTCGATACCATATCACATCCGTCAAATGTGTTGGGGGCTATATATAAAGGTTTGTCCCAAATACATACATTTAAATATCACTCGATCTGGACAGAATTTGATAGACTTCTACAAAATCTATAGACTCAAAATTTAAGTCGGCTAATGCACTAGGGTGGAACACAATGTTAGTAAAAAATATGGAAAACATTTAAATCTGAAGCAATTTTATGGAAACTTCGCAAAAGTTTATTTATGATTTATCGCTCGATATATACGAGTATGTAGTAGAAGTTTAGGAAAATTGGAGTCATTTTACAATTTTTCGACTAAGCAGTGGCGATTTTACAAGGAAAATGTTGATATTTTGACCATTTTTGTCGAAATCAGAAAAACATATATATGGGAGATATATCTAAATCTGAACCGATTTCAACCAAATTTGGCACGCATAGCTACAATGCTAATTCTACTCCCTGTGCAAAATTTCAACTAAATCGGAGCAAAAAATTGGCCTCTGTTGTCACATGTGTCCAAATCGGGCGAAAGCTATATATGGGAGCTATATCTAAATCTGAACCGATTTCAACCAAATCTGGCACGCATAGCTACAATGCTAATTCTACTCCCTGTGCAAAATTTCAACTAAATCGGAGCAAAAAATTGGCCACTGTGGTCATATGAGTGTAAATCGGGCGAACGATATATATGGGAGCTATATCTAAATATGAACCGATTTCAACCAAATTTGGGACGCATAGCTAAAATACTAATTCTACTCCCTGTGCAAAATTTCAACTAAATTGGTGTAAAAAATTGGCCTCTGTGATCCTATCAGTTTTAAATCGGGCGAAAGCTATATATGGGAGATATATCAAACTATAAACCGATTTCAACCAAATTTGGCACACTTGACTATATTACTAATTGTTCTTCTTGTGCATTTTAAGCAAATTAGGGTAAAACTCTGGCTTTGGGGGCCATATAAGTCCACATCGGGCGAAATATATATATATATATATATATATATATATATATATATATATATATATATATATATATATATATATATATATATATATATATATATATATATATATATATATATATATATATATATATATATATATATATATATATATATATATATATATATATATATATATATATATATATATATATATATATATATATATATATATATGGGAGCTATATCTAAATCTGAACCGATTTTTTCCAAAATAGGGTTCTATTCTGAGCCAAAACACATACTTGTGCCAAAGTTGAAGTCGACTAAAACTGCGACTAAAACTGCGACCTAGACTTTGATTACAAAAATGTATTCACGGATAGACGGACATGGCTATACCGACTCAGGAGCCCACCCTAAGCATTTTTGCCAAAGACACCATGTGTCTATCTCGTCTCCTTCTGGGTGTTGTAAACATATGCACTAACTTATAATACCCTGTTCCACAGTGTGGCGCAGGGTATAAAAACAAACAACAAATAAAAACTGAAAATTTTCACCCCGTCGGAGATTTGAAACTATACCTTTTGACTTTTTCACTTCCAAGGAAGATTTAAACATTACGAGAACAGCTTTTTATTGAATTTAATGGAAATGAATGGAAAAAATGTATTTATACAAAAATATACGACGAAAGTAATAAAATAAAAACGATGTTACAACGTAAAAAACAATTTAAAAAAATATTTGTTTAAAAAATTTTGCCGCTTGTGAAATTTGAACCTGTCTTTTTTAGTGATTCCTTCATTAATCGGGAGAAATTTTTATAATTCCCGGTATTCGGGATTTCAAAATATTGAACTCTGGGATTCTTTAAATTCTGATATTACGTTCTGACTAGGCATGAAATCTCGCTATTTAGAATCAATAAAATAGTAACATTTAAATACAAATAAATATGTTTTTTTTACAATAAAAATAAGTTAAATTTAGCTTTAGTTTAGCAACGGATTTTTTCCTGTGTGTGAGCAATGAACAAAAACTAATTGATTTAAAGTGAAAATGTAAATGTCAATATTTGCATTTAATGGAAATTTGAATGAATATAAAACGTATAGAAATATGATTGCTTTTCATAAGGCCTTTTAAAAGGAATTTATTTGCAGGCACAAGGCATAGACTTTCCATTACATATTCATTGATTTTTTACACAGGGTGTCATAGCCGACCAAGGGCTCCGACTTCGACTTACAGCATAAGGGCTAATAAAGGGTGATTTGTTAAGAGCTTGATAACTTTTTTTAAAAAAAAAAACGCATAAAATTTGCAAAATCTCATCGGTTCTTTATTTGAAACGTTAGATTGGTCCATGACATTTACTTTTTGAAGATAATTTCATTTAAATGTTGACCGCGGCTGCGTCTTAGGTGGTCCATTCGGAAAGTCCAATTTTGGGCAACTTTTTCGAGCATTTCGGCCGGAATAGCCCGAATTTCTTCGGAAATGTTGTCTTCCAAAGCTGGAATAGTTGCTGGCTTATTTCTGTAGACTTTAGACTTGACGTAGCCCCACAAAAAATAGTCTAAAGGCGTCAAATCGCATGATCTTGGTGGCCAACTTACCGGTCCATTTCTTGAGATGAATTGTTCTCCGAAGTTTTCCCTCAAAATGGCCATAGAATCGCGAGCTGTGTGGCATGTAGCGCCATCTTGTTGAAACCACATGTCAACCAAGTTCAGTTCTTCCATTTTTGGCAACAAAAAGTTTGTTAGCATCGAACGATAGCGATCGCCATTCACCGTAACGTTGCGTCCAACAGCATCTTTGAAAAAATACGGTCCAATGATTCCACCAGCGTACAAACCACACCAAACAGTGCATTTTTCGGGATGCATGGGCAGTTCTTGAACGGCTTCTGGTTGCTCTTCACTCCAAATGCGGCAATTTTGCTTATTTACGTAGCCATTCAACCAGAAATGAGCCTCATCGCTGAACAAAATTTGTCGATAAAAAAGCGGATTTTCTGCCAACTTTTCTAGGGCCCATTCACTGAAAATTCGACGTTGTGGCAGATCGTTCGTCTATTCATGATGAAATGTCAAAGCATACTGAGCATCTTTCTCTTTGACACCATGTCTGAAATCCCACGTGATCTATCAAATACTAATGCATGAAAATCCTAACCTCAAAAGAATCACCCTTTATATGGTCATTATTTTAAGGCCTTGTAGGAGTTGCCTCAAATAAGTTCTTTATATTCTGTGATAAAATAAGGCCTTTTATAATGTATACATCAGAAGGCTTTATGAAGCATATATAAATACAGGCCTCTTAATAGGAGTTTAAAATAATGCCAATTTAATGCCTTTTTATGAAGACTATTTAAAAGGCCTTGTTTACATACCTTATATAGGACCTACTCCAAATTTCATATATAAATAAGAAACCCAAAATTTGTGCAGAATTCTTTTTATTTTATTTTGTACTATATAAAATTGTACTATAAAAAATAAATCACCTTTTTCATAGGAACTGATTTCGTATTGGACGTCTGATTTCCACATATTGTACAGAACATTTGGATTTCATGGTAGAAATTGTCGCTAAATAAATAAGTAAAATTATTATAAAATTATTATTATACGATAATTTAATCCAATATAGTATAATTTTCGTGAAAAAAATATATACTTATCGCATATTTGACACTTCACATTCGCATTCCGGGGAGATTTTGAAAATGTTCATTTTTGATCCGGAAGTGGTGCAAAATTGGCGCAGAAGCGATGATCCAGCAAAAAAAAAGCGTCACCAAAAAAGTAGTGAAAATCTTCTTTTTGGATGTGGAAGTGGTGCAAATTTGGCGCAGAAGCGATTAATTTAACATGGGCTTGTCATTCACCCAGAGAAGGAATATGATCACCTCAACCATGTTTCGAGAGCAAAATATTATTTTTGGACGGAGAACATGTAACATGTTTGCGGCAACATGTTATTTTCTCAAAATACATATGTCGGATTTCGGTAACCATGTATATGTTTGCCGAAAAAACAACATTTTTGCGACAAAAATGTTCCATGGTCACCGTCCAAAAATAACATTTTGCTCTTTAAACATCTTTGGGGTGATCATATTCCATCTCTACGTGTAGGACGGATGTTCACCATCTCAACAGCCGTTGCACTGAATTTGCATTACTTCTTAAGGTGTGATCCGAATTCAGTATTTTGGATGTGAATTAAAAAATTTTGTGATATTTTGCCGAATAAATAATTGTTATAGTTTTTATGATTTTTAGTATATTTTAACACTTTTCTGAAACGTTTGACCTAAAATATTTTCAAAAATTCGTAATTTTTCTAGAATAGATTTAGCCATTTTTTTAGTAGCTACACAGAAAAAAAAATATCACCAAAATATTTCCAAATAAAAAGTTGATTGAAGTTAAAAATGTGTCCATTAATAAATTAATTGATATGATTAACTTTTTAAGCTAGATAGAAACGTTAAGTTAATTAAGTCTATGATTGAAAATTTTAAAATGTTTTATTAAAAAATTAATTGATACAATTAACTTTTGAATTAAAGTCGGAAGACTTAAAAAGAAATGATGGCCAGTTTATTTTTAATTTTTAAATAAAAATTTATTTCAAACAATCAGTTTTTTAATCAAACTAAAAACACAAAGTTAGTTAATAAAATAATTAAAAATAGTTTCATTTTCAATGAAAAAATTAAATGGAATCAACATCTATTACAATTGTAATTTGATCAATTAAAAAATTATTTGAAATTTGCTAATGAAATCAATAAATTTTTTAATCAAATATTTTTTTAAATGCCCAATTAAAACTGTGAGTGATACTATCATTTTCGTAAATGAAGACTTTTCAACTAAAAAAATTAATTCGATCAATTAATTTCGTGATTGAAAAAAAATTTTTATATTTTAGAAAAATTTATTTTTATATTATTTTTTGATTTGCATAACATAACATTGCATGAAAAATGATTTTTGTTTTAATATTATTTTTATAAAGAACTAAAGATGGAATGTATAGTTGTACATGTTAATTTTCGGTTTTTTATAGGAAATGAATACTTTTGTTTTTTTTTTTTTAACCATAGCATATTTTTTGTTTCAATATTATTTAAACTCCCGATTGATTGACGTTTTTTAAAATTAATGTGCCCAGTATGACGATTTTTTCGGACAACACTGACGACACTTATATTGACAGTAGGGTTTTCTTTTTCCCGGACTTTTTGCATTCCCGGGATAGCGGGATTTTTTTCGGATTTCCCGGATCCCAGTCAAAGGGATACCTTCTTTGAGTTTCTTAGGGAAATTGTTCTCTTCCAGTATACTTTGTAGTTTCTTTTTGTTCTTTTGATGGAAGCTTTGGTCACTGATGGACAGTACTCTATGAATTAGATTTTGGGCTGTATTCAAGATTATTCTTTTGGGATGCTTGGAGAAGAAATTCATAATTCTGCCCGACGCCGTGTTTATTTGATACCAATACATATATAGATTTTCTCCATTTTTTAGTATCAATATATCCAGATACGGTAAATTGTTGAGTTCTGCCAACGTTCGTTCGATTTCTTTTTCCTCAATGATTGCAAATAAGTCGTCGACGTATTTAGTTATTACCTTTGGTTTATTTACAAGTTTTTCAAGCTTTCGTCCAGAAGTTTTTCCATCAGAATGTCTGTTACAATGGGGGAGGCTGGTGATCCCTTCGTTAATCCTTTTTCCTTTTTATAGATTTTGTTGTCATATTGGAAATATCTATTATCTACTATACAAAATGTTAATACTTTAAAAAATAAATTCTTTGTCATGCCTGTGTGCACCTTAATTTCATCCCATCTTTATTTTATTATTTTGATAGCGAGATCTACTGGTACGCTGGGGAAGAGCGATACCACGTCAAAAGAGATTAGTTTTTCGTAATTTTTGATGGTCAAGTTTTTTATCTTATCTCTAAATTGTCTCGAGTTTCTCACGTTATATTTGGAATCTTTGATCAAGTTTTTTAAAATATTCACCAAATATTTTTTCAATCCCGCTGCAGGTGCGTTTATCGAAGAGCATATGGGCTTAATGGGTAGTCTTCCTTATGAATTTTAGGTAAACCATACAACCTAGGTGCTGATGCAATTTCAGTCTTTGTATGGTTTACCTAAAATTCATAAGGAAGACTACCCATTAAGGCCCATATGCTCTTCGATAAACTACTACGACTTGGTACCATAGTTATTCACATTACACTTCAAAAAATCCACTGTAACTAAATTTCAACTGTCTTTTGCCATATAAAACCCTTTATTATACATAAAATATTGTAAAAAATTTCCCGGGAATTCGCGCACTTCATTCCCGGGAAAGCGGGAGCGGAACAATAGCAATTTCCCGGGAATTCCCGGGAAAAACCCCTAATTGACAGGCATATCTATTACAGGCATGGAAAATACAATTTTTAAGAAAGTACATAAAAGGTATTTTTTTGAGCGAAAAAATACTTTTCCTTAAATTTCAACAAAAATTCCATTGTAAGATTATTGTCAAGGGCTCCTTCAGACTGAATTTTAAAGAAAATAAAATTTTCTTTGTCAACTCCTCAATTTTAAATACTTCTTCCATGTTTAGTTTCATATCCGCTTACAAATTTTCTGTAGATAAATGAAAATACATTTTTGACAACATTTTCTATAGATATAAAATTTTTGACAAAATTTTTATAGATATAAAATATTGACAAAATTGTCTAGAGAAATAAAATATCGACAAAATTTTTTGTAGAAATACAATTTTGACAAAATTTTCTATAGAAATAAAATTTTCAAAAATTTTCTACAGAAATGTTGACAAAATTTTCTATAGAAATTAAATTGTAGCAATTTTTTTTTATAGAAATAAAAAATACAAAATTTTTTTTATAGAAAACAAAAAATAAAATAAAATTTTGGCAAAATTTTCCAAAAGAAAACATTTTGACAAAATTTTCTGTTGAAATAAAATTTTGAGAAAACTTTCTGAAGAAACAAATTTTTGTAAAATATTAAAATATTTTGTCAAAACTATTAGACCATAAATCTGATATCGGCTGCAAAATGTGCACAAAAGGTATCACAATGGACTGAATAGTCTAAGTGAGCCTGATACATCGGGCTGCCACATAACCTAACCCAACCTAAAGGTACTAAATCATTCGCGGGGGTACTACGCTACTGACCAGGGTGAAAAAGTATTGAAAAAGTACTATAGTACTGCATTTACAATTCCTGATCCATTATCGAGAAAAATACTCATATATTTGTCAGTAGAAATAAATAAAATTGTTCCTGTTGTTGCAAAAACAGTGTTGTTGTTTTCTACAGAACATAGAAACCACAAAATTGCAAACTTGTAGGAAAACACCTCAATTTTTATACAAAATTTTGATATCTTTATCCATTCAAAAGTTAAAGAATTATTTTAAAGGAAAAAAAAGTGGTTTGGAACCACTATGCGGGGAAGCGTTGCCTCGGGTATACTTACGGTTTATTTATTTTATTTTGTTCACATACTTTATAATTTTTATAAAATTCATACAATGTTTTATAATAATTTAATTTCATAACATTTTATTTACAAATTTAAATTATCAAATTTTCACTGCGTTAGAATTGGATTTAAAAAAACTATTATAAATGTTGTAGACCATAAAGAAGACAAACAGGCCATATAACAGTTTTTTTCTAAAATAAAAAAAAAACAAAATGTTACCAGTTGATAAAAATGTTATGTAATAAATAAACTTACATTTTAATAAGGACTTTAGCAAGGGGAATTGTTGATGGATCCTCATTGAATAGAACATCGCGCGATTTAATTGCCAAATCGCAGCATAAGCGAACGTTGTTATTATAGTCGTCAACATATTTAAATGCACTTATATCAAATTCGGTGCTGAAATAATTTTAAACATAAAAATATTTGAATAATAAATATAAAATAAAATAAATATTTAAATCTATATATTAAAATTCAATCTATGTTTGTTTATTTGTTTGTTTGTTTGTTTGTTTGTATGTACCGAGTTGGCTCCGAAACGGCTGAACCGATTTAATTGAAACTTTCAGAGATCGTAGGGGGCGTTCATGTGGTGAAAATAGGGTACCTCATTTTTGGACACCTGGTCGCGGAGGGGGACCTCCCCTTTGTCCGACTTTTTGAAAATTGAACCAAAGTTGACCGATTTGCTTGAAATTTTCATTGAAGGTTGGGGTTGGCATCTAGATAAAGATCCGCTACTTTATATTTCGATATTTGTTGGCGGAGGGGGATCTCCCCTTTGTTCGATTTTTTTTAATGTACAGTGAAAAAACTAAAATTCTCTAAATTATTTGAGATTTACAGAGAACATGCGGTGAGGTTATGGAATTAATATGGGGTACCTGATGATTTCATATGTGGTCCTTGCCCTACTTTTTGAAACTTGGAACAAAATTATGCGATTTGCTTGAATGTTGCCATCTAGACAAAAATCCACTACATTATTTTTCGATATTTGGTCGGGGAGGGGGACCACCTTTGCCCGACTTTTTTTTTTTTAAGTACAGTGAAAACAAAACTAAACTCCCCCGACTGAAATTTTACGGAAAAAATGGGTGAGGTTATGAAATTTATATAAGGTTCCTGATTTTTTAATAAAAATAAAAGGGCATAGGGAGACATCCGCTTCTCTTAAGTACATACAGAGAAACAATTTAACTTTACCGAGTTACTTGAAATTTACACAGGACTGGGGAGAGGTTACGATATTAATAGTTGATACCTGATTTTGTGATATTTGGACGAAAGAGAGGCCGCCCCTTTAGGCTTATAATTTGCTTGACATTTTCTGAGACGTTTACAAAAGGTACGCTACATCACTTTTCGACATTTGGTCGAGGGGGAAATTATTAAGTTTTCTTGAAATTTACAAAGGCGGTGGAAGGTTATGAACGAAGGGGCAACCTTCCTTGCCCCACACTTGAAGGAAAGTTTCAAGAATTTTCAGGGAAGGTTAGGGGTGCTATTCACTACGGTGTTTGTCGATATTGTATCGGGGAAAGTGACGTCCCTTTAAAACAATAGACCAATAGAATAGAGGTGATTAAATTTATACATAATTTTTAAATTAGTATATGATTTTTCGATATCTGGTTGGGGAAGGGGAAAATTTGAATAAACTTTGTCGATTTACTTCGATAGAATTTATAGGGACCATTGAGTAGTTGTGAAATTAATATAGGGGTACGTCATAGTCCGATATCAGGTCGGAGTGGAGCGAAGGTGGGGAGAGGGTTCCCTTTTGTCCGTTTTTTTTTTTCTTAAATTGAAAGTAGAGGGTTGTCCGTAAATGGGAACTCGGTACATAATTTTATGATTTCTGCACAGACTTCTTTTTAGTAAAGAACTTAAATTTACATGAAATTGGCAGCCAACGTAGAGGGTGCATCATTTTCCCACATTTTATCAAATGTTAATGTGGTAAAATTTTTTACTACTTTTGCTTTTTCCGATTTATTGAATTGGAAACAGTAATTCTTTGTATGTTATTATAATATAGTGCTTAATTTTCAGATATGTTGAGGAGAAGGATACATTTCCACACTTAAAATTCACAAGAAATATAGAAGATTGAATACAGAACATTATTTGAATACAGAACATTATTTAAAAAATTTTGAGGAAAGGGTACACCCTCTCCTCGACATTTTTTAAGACGAACCGTTTTACATATGCATATCCGCCGTATTTGTATCTATAAATGAAAAAGCAAGTAGTCCGATTTGTTTGAAAGAATTCAAATCTTTTCGAATTTGTTTTCAGCACGAAGGATATGGTTGACTAAGTTAACGCAAAATGTTCCTACAAAAACACTTCGGAAGGCGCAGCGAAGCGGGCCGGGTTACACTAGTATATAATAAATATTTGATAATATATAATAATAAATATTTGAATAATAGATATGTATATACTAATTTATTTTTTTATTAGCTATATTACTACGATTTTAATTAGCGAAAGTAAAGAATTCAAAAAAAGTGTCAATAACACTAGTTTATAAAATATTTTTTTAAATGGACATTTGATTCCATGTGACTTTTCTTATGTACTTTGATCAGCTGAATTCGAAAACATTTTTTATTTTTTTTATGAAACAGTTTTTGAGATATTCCGATACTTTTAGGTTTTCGCTCTTTTTCACTAAACAAATTATATTTCGAGTTAGAAATGTCCGATTATATCATTGTTGATACTTAAATGAAAAGTATTGAAATGACGAAGAAAAACCGGAAGTTTTTTTAAATGGTTTGTACTTTTCCGGCGGAAAAGGGTCACTGTAAAACATGATTTTTTTGAAAATTTGCCCTCGATAGTTTTTGAACCACTTAACTTATCACAGATCCAATTATACACAATTATTCGTCACCAAAGATATAATCGGACATTTCTAACTCGAAATATAATTTGTTTAGTAAAAAAAGAGCGAACAAGTATATACGGCCGTAAGTTCGGCCAGGACGAATCTTATGTTCCCTCCACCATGGATTGCGTAGAAACTTCTACTAAAGACTTTCATCCACAATCAAATTACTTGGGCCGATGACAGCGTATTTTAAAACTTCTTAACATCGTCTTCTAAATTGTAAGTCAGTCCATGCGGAGTATATATTAAATAAAACAAGTATATACAGCACTAAATTCGGCCGGGCCGAATCTTAAATACCCACCACCATGAACCAAATATTAGGGTTTCCTTTGAAATTTCAGGAGGCCTTGAGGACTTGAGGACACTTCCCGAAGATAAATTTAAAGATTTTACCTATGAGGACTATATCAGATTCTGGATTTATAAGAACCATTTTTGTTTGAGTTCTAGAGGAGTCATAAACATCTCTTGTAAGTGTGCAAGAAAATTATAAAATAACGTCTTGATTTGAAATCTTAAATCTGTAGATTTTCACCCGAGAAGTAAAATCAGGAAATTTTACATTGAGTTTCAAGCAATTTTCATGATCAGTGCGCCCTCAAAAAGTGAAGTCGGTCTATATGGAGACATTACCAAATGGACCGATAAAAACTTATTCCGATACACGTTTTTGTGAGCCTAAAATACCAGAATATTTACAATTTCAGGCAAATCGGATAAAAACTACGGTTTCTAGAAACCCAAGGAGTTAAATCGGGAGATCGTTCTTAGGGGGCTATACTAAAATATGGACCGATACTCACCGTTTTCAGCTCACCTCTTTATGGCCTGAAAATACCTCTAGATTTCCAATTTCAGGTAAATTGAATAAAAACTACGGTTTCTGTAAGCCCAAGAAATAAAATCGGGAGATCGATCTATATGGGGGCTATACCAAAACATGGACCAATACTCACCATTTTTGGCACACCTCTTTATGGTCATAAAATACCTCTAGATTTCAAATTTCAGGCAAATTGGATAAAAACTAGGATTTCTATAAGCCCAAGACTCCAAATCGGGAGGTCGGTTTATATGGGGACTATATCAAAACCTGGACCGATATAGCCCATCTTCGAACTTGACCTGCCTGCAAACAAAAGACGAGTTTGTGCAAACTTTCAGCACGATTGCTTCATTATTGAAGACTGTAGAGTGATTACAACAGACAGACAGCCAGACGGACAGACAGACGGACAGACGGACATCGTTATATCGTCTTAGAATTTCTCCCTGATCAAGAATATATATACTTTATATAGTCGGAAATTGACATTTCGATGTGTTACAAACGGAATGACAAACTTATTATACCCCCTTCACCATTCTATGGTGGTGGGTATAAAAAGGCCGATTAAATACGTATATAATTCAGTTTGACAAAATTTTCTATAGAAATAGAATTTTGACAAAACTTTCTACAGTAATAAAATTTTGAAAAAGTTTTGTATAGACATAAAATTTTGGTGGATTAGTTTTGGCGATTTGGATCAATCTTTGTGTGATTGGCCAGCGGCTATATATAACTATAGAACGATATGGACCAATTTTTGGCCATATACTAGCACAATGTACCAAATTGCAACCAAATCGGATGAATTTTGCATCTCCAAAAGGCACCGATGGTCAAATCTGGGTATCGATTTATATGGGGGCTATATATAAATATGGACCGATACGGACCAATTTTTGCATGGTTATTAGAGACAATATACCAACACCATGTACCAAATTTCAGCCGGACCAGATGAATTTTGCTCCTTCAACAGGCTCCGGAGGTCAAATCTGGGGATCGGTTTATATGGGGGCTATATATAATTATAGACCGATATGAACCAATTTTTGCATGGTTATTAGAGACCATATACTAACACCACGTACCAGATTTCAGCCGGATCGAATGAATTTTGCTCCTTCAAGAGGCTCCGGAGGTCAAATCTTGGGATCGGTTTATATGGGGGCTATATATAATTATGAACCGATATATACCACTTTTTTGTATGATTATTAAAGACCATATACTAACAGCACGTATCAAATTTCAATAGGATCGGATGAATTTTGCTCCTTCAAGAGGCTCTGGAGATCAAATCTGGGGCTATATAATTATGGACCGATATGGACCAATTTTTGCATGGTTATTAGAGACCATATACTAACACCAAGTACCAAATTTCAACTGGATCGGATGAATTTTGCTCCCCACAGAGGCTCCGGAGGCCAAATGTAGGGATCGGTTTATATACGTAAAAGTGGTCCGATATGGCCCATTGCAATACCATCTGACCTACATCAATAACAACTATTTGTGCCAAGTTTCAAGTCGATGGCTTGTTTCGTTCGGAAGTTAGCGTGATTTAAACAGTCGGACGGACGAACAGGCTTATATCGACTCGGAATTTCCCCACTTTATGGGGTTGGCTGATAAGTCCCCGGTCTGACACATAGATGGCGTCGCTAGTATTAAATGCATATTATTTTTATATAGTACCAATCTTCAAATGATTCGTGTCAAAATTTGACGTCTGTAAGTCAATTAGTTTGTGAGATAGAGCGTCTTTTGTGAAGCAACTTTTGTTATTGTGAAAAAAAATGGAAAAAAAAAGAATTTCGTGTTTTGATAAAATACTGTTTTCTGAAGGGAAAAAATACGGTGGAAGCAAAACTTGGCTTGATAATGAGTTTCCGGACTCTGCCCCAGGGAAATCAACAATAATTGATTGGTATGCAAAATTCAAGCGTGGTGACATGAGCACGGGAGGACGCCCGAAAGAGGTGGTTACCGACGAAAACATCAAAAAAATCCACAATCTGATTTTGAATGACCGTAAAATGAAGTTGATCGAGATAGCAGAGGCCTTAAAGATATCAAAGGAACGTGTTGGTCATATCATTCATCAATATTTGGATATGCGGAAGCTCTGTGCAAAATGTGTGCCGCGCGAGCTCACATTTGACCAAAAACGACAACGTGTTGATGATTCTGAGCGGTGTTTTCAGCAGTTAACTCGTAATACACCCGAGTTTTTCCGTCGATATATGACAATGGATGAATCATGGCTCCATCACTACACTCTTGAGTCCAATCGACAGTCGGCTGATTGGACAGCGACCGGTGAACCGTCTCCGAAGCGTGGAAAGACTCAAAAGTCCGCTGGCAAAGTAATGGCCTCTGTTTTTTGGGATGCGCATGGAATAATTTTTATCGATTATCTTGAGAAGGGAAAAACCATCAACAGTGACTATTATATGGCGTTATTGGAGCGTTTAAAGGTCGAAATCGCGGCAAAACGGCCCCATATTAAGAAGAAAAAAATGTTGTTCCACCAAGACAACTGAGGCCTATTTTGAGGCAAAACCGAAGGAGTACTACCAAAATGGTATCAAAAAATTGGAAGGTGATCGCCGAAACTGAGGCCTATTTTGAGGCAAAACTGAAGGAGTACTACCAAAATGGAAAAATTGGAAGGTCGTTATAATCGTTGTATCGCTCTTGAAGGGAACTATAAAAACGAATTTTGACAACAAAAATATGTTTTTCTTTGTTATACCGGAGACTTATCAGCCAACCTTAGAGCAATATTTCGATGTGTTACAAACGGAATGACAAAGTTAATATACCCCCATCCTTTGGTGGTGGGTTAAAAACTAAAAATAACGGCATATCTCAAAAACTCTTCCATAATTTTTGTAACATTTTTTCGAATTCAGCAGATCAAAATACATAAGAAAAGACACCTCTTATCAAATGTACATTTTCAGTGTAAACTAGTGTTATTTGCAAAAAAAATTAAAAGCTAAAAAGAAAAAAATTAATTAAATTTGAAACAATGTTTTCACTGAACATTTTATAATTGTTTTTAATCATAGATTTAAAAGTTTATTATTTTGTCAATGTATTTGTTGTTAATTTGTTTAAATTAGTAAATTTTAAGAAATTAGTATAATCTAAAAATAATAAATAAAAAAAATTTTAAAAATGTTTTTACTGAAAATTTTATAATTGTTTTTAATCAAAATACACAAAAAAATATGAATATGAAATTTGTTTTTGTTTAATTTATGGACGTTTACATAGAATAGAAAAACTTTTACATACTACAGTGAAACCTCTCAGAAATGGACACTCAAGGTCGCTTAAATTTGATATATGGAATTTCGTCACTGGCACGAAAAAATTACCAAATCTTTGTAATATCAAACTATATCGGAGTACACCACTTTAAGTAAAATTTTTAACTAATTTTAAAGAGTCGCGTGAACTGCAACAGAGTTAACAAGTAAGGAAAGTCTAAAGTCGGGCGGTGCCGACTATATTATACCCTGCACCACTTTGTCGATCTAAATTTTCGATACCATATCACATCCGTCAAATGTGTTGGGGGCTATATATAAAGGTTTATCCCAAATACATACATTTAAATATCACTCGATCTGGAAGAATTTGATAGACTTCTACAAAATCTATAGACTCAAAATTTAAGTCGGCTAATGCACTAGGGTGGAACACAATGTTAGTAAACAAATATGGGAAACGTTTAAATCTGAAACAATTTTAAGGAAACTTCGAAAAAGTTTATTTATGATTTATCGCTCGATATATATGTATTAAAAGTTAAGGAAAATTAGAGTCATTTTTACAACTTTTCGACTAAGCAGTGGCGATTTTGCAAGGAAAATGTTGGTATTTTGACCATTTTTGCCAAAATCAGAAAAACATATATATGGGAGCTATATCTAAATCTGAACCGATTTCAACCAAATTTGGCACGCATAGCAACAATGCTAATTCTACTCCCTGTGCGAAATTTCAACTAAATCGGAGTTAAAAATTGGTCTCTGTGGTCATATGAATGTAAATCGGGCGAAAGCTATATATGGGAGCTATATCTAAATCTGAACCGATTTCAACCAAATTTGGCACGCATAGCAACAATGCTAATTCTACTTCCTGTGCAAAATTTTAACTAAATCGGAGTTAAAAATTGGCCTCTGTGGTCATATGAGTGTGAATCGGGCGAAAGCTATATATGGGAGCTATATCTAAATCTGAACCGATTTCAACCAAATTTGGCGCGCATAGCTACAATGCTAATTCTAATCCTTGTGCAAAATTTCAAGCAAATTGGGGTAAAACTCTGGCTTCTGGGACCGTATTAGTCCATATCGGGCGAAAGATATATATGGGAGCTATATCTAAATCTGAACCGATTTCAATAAAATTTGCCACACTTGACTATAGTACTAAAGGGTGATTCTTTTGAGGTTAGGATTTTCATGCATTAGTATTTGACAGATCACGTGGGATTTCAGACATGGTGTCAAAGAGAAAGATGCTCAGTATGCTTTGACATTTCATAATGAATAGACTTACTAACGAGCAACGCTTGCAAATCATTGAATTTTATTTCCAAAATCAGTGTTCGGTTCGAAATGTGTTTCGCGCTTTACGATGAGGCTCATTTCTGGTTGAATGGCTACGTAAATAAGCAAAATTGCCGCATTTGGAGTGAAGAGCAACCAGAAGCCGTTCAAGAACTGCCCATGCATCCCGAAAAATGCACTGTTTGGTGTGGTTTGTACGCTGGTGGAATCATTGGACCGTATTTTTTCAAAGATGCTGTTGGACGCAACGTTACGGTGAATGGCGATCGCTATCGTTCGATGCTAACAAACTTTTTGTTGCCAAAAATGGAAGAACTGAACTTGGTTGACATGTGGTTTCAACAAGATGGCGCTACATGCCACACAGCTCGCGATTCTATGGCCATTTTGAGGGAAAACTTCGGAGAACAATTCATCTCAAGAAATGGACCGGTAAGTTGGCCACCAAGATCATGCGATTTGACGCCTTTAGACTATTTTTTGTGGGGCTACGTCAAGTCTAAAGTCTACAGAAATAAGCCAGCAACTATTCCAGCTTTGGAAGACAACATTTCCGAAGAAATTCGGGCTATTCCGGCCGAAATGCTCGAAAAAGTTGCCCAAAATTGGACTTTCCGAATGGACCACCTAAGACGCAGCCGCGGTCAACATTTAAATGAAATTATCTTCAAAAAGTAAATGTCATGGACCAATCTAACGTTTCAAATAAAGAACCGATGAGATTTTGCAAATTTTA
>NW_027445787.1:75000-88087 GCF_050003625.1 Haematobia irritans
TCCGATCTGGCTGAAATTTGGTACATGTTGTTAGTATATGGTCTCTAACAACTATGCAAATAATGGTCCACATCGGTTTATAATTATATATAACCTCCATATAAACCGATCCCCATATTTGTCTTACGGAAACCTCAACCGTAAGCCACCGTGGTGCAATGGTTAGCATGCCCGCCTTGCACACACAAGGTCGTGGGTTCGATTCCTGCTACGACCGAACACCAAAAAGTTTTTCAGCGGTGGATTATCCCACCTCAGTAATGCTGGTGACATTTCTGAGGGTTACAAAGCTTCTCTAAGTGGTTTCACTGCAATGTGGAACGCCGTTCGGACTCGGCTATAAAAAGGAGGTCCCTTGTCATTGAGCTTAACATGGAATCGGGCAGCACTCAGTGATAAGAGAGAAGTTCACCACTGTGGTATCACAATGGACTGAATAGTCTAAGTGAGCCTGATACATCGGGCTGCCACATAACCTAACCTAACCTAACCTACGGAACCTCAAAGAGAAGCAAATTCATCCGATCCTGCTGAAATTTGGTACATGGTGTTGGTATATGGTCTCTAACAACCATGCAAAAATTGGTCGAAATCGGTCCATAATATATATAGACCCCATATAAACCGATCCCGAGATTTGGCTTGCGGAGGCTCTAAGAGAAGCAAATTTCATACGATCCGGCTGAAATTTGGAACATGGTATTGAAATTAAAACCATGCAAAAATTGGTCACATCGGTTCATAATTATATATAGCCCCATATAAACCGATCCCCAGATTTGGCTTGCGGAGGGCTCTAAGAGAAGTAAATTTCATCCGATTCGGTTGAAATTTGATACGTGGTGTTAGTATATGGTCTTTAACAACCATGCCAGAATTGGTCCATATCGGTCCATAATTATATATAGCCGATCCCCAGATTTGACCTCCGGAGCCTCTTGGAGGATCAACATTTCGCTAGTGTATGGCCGATAACAACCATACCAAAATTGGTCCGTATAGATCTATACTATATATATAGCACCCAAAAATTTTATATTTCTATAGAAAATTTTGTCAACATTTTATTTCTATAGAAACTTTTGTCAGAATTTTATTTCTGTAGAAAATTTTGTCAAATATGTTAATTCTATAGAAAATTTATGAAGCATTTCATAGTTGGAGAGGAATATTTTGCAAAATCTTACAAAACATCAAGAATTCTACCAATCTACCAAACAGTAAAAAATCTGCCATTTTTGGTAGTAAAAAATCGGCCATTTTTGTTCATAATTGTATATAGCCCTCATATAAAGCGACCCCCATATTTCAAATCTGGGGGTCGCTTTTTCATATCGGTTCGTAATTATTTCTTCCCTATATATACCGGTCAAGAACTGAATATATACGTATTTAATCGACCTTTCTTTTGTCTACTATATATCCCGTATGGACTAACTTACAATTTAGAAGATGATGTTAAGAAGTTTTACGAGGCCTTGACATCGGCCGCAACCCAAGTAATTTAATTGTGGATGAGCGTCTTTAGTAGAAATTTCTACGCAATCCATGGTGGAGGGTTCATAAGATTCGGACTGGCCGAACTTACGGCCGTATATACTTGTTTTAGTTTATTCTGCACTTCATCTCGATTCTTAATTTCATCCATAAGCTCTTTCGTAGGAAGTATACGAGTACTCATACTAGCAAAGAATACATTGAGTTTTGCGTGCGAATCATCAGGTCAGTGATAGCCAACTTCATTTCGGTCTTATGGGATTAATTCATTGTGCCTGCGCTTTGCTAGATCTATCTGGGAAATCTTAAGCATACTTTTAGGCTGCAACTCTTTAAGAACAGAGTTGTTTTAAAATGTTTGACAGATTGTGTATGAATCTGGCAACAGCAATAATGGGATTCTGTATTCAATTTTTAGTAGAGGTGTGCGCGTGACTGAAATCTCTCTCACACTCACGCACATTCACGAAGCAAAATGTTTATTCACGCACGCTCACGCACGATACGTGTGGTAGCCAATCCCACTCACGCACATTCACGATATGAAATTTTCTGTGCTAAATTTTTGCAAAATTATTCTAGCAACTTGATACTGACTGATTTTGGGTGAAAAGTTAAAATTTTTACAAAAAAATACAAAAATTATTAATATAATTTTTCAGATTTTAATCAATATTTTTGATTAATTGGCAGCAAATTTTGAGTCAAGTTGAGTCGAGTTGAGTCGACATATTCGGCAGCGGATGGCAAAAACTGGTCGGCGGCGGCGCGACTCGGAGGCTTCATTCTCTGATAACAACCAAGCTATTCGGTATTCATTTTAAACTATATGCACAATCGTTTAAAATCTGCTGTGTTGTTTTCGGTGCAGATAACAATAAATACATCGTTAAGTAAGTAACGAACATGTTTTGGTTGTTTCTTTTCTCGAATGCATTACGTTATCAGTACAAAATTTCATTTATGTAAAATAGTGTCTTTAATTATGTCGGTTACTTGTAATAGGAAAAAAATTTCCCCATTTCTATTACAAACATTTTTTCAGCAATATTATAAAAATACAAAGATGAAAAGCCATTCTAAGAATTTAATCGGTCGGAAATGCCTTTAGTGGTCTTAAGTTAAAGGGACATTCTTATAGATTCAGAATATTGCCCATTCTTCTCTACCCGCTATGTGTATTTCTTTTAAATTTGACAAACATTTTCCAATTTTGCAAAATGGTTTTGTGCTATTTTGTGCCATTCCATAGTTTTCCTTTTTAAACTTTATTTTTATTATAATTGGAACTTCTGTGCCACTTTTTCTGCCATTTTGTGCCAAATTTTAATTAATTCCTATTTGTAAACTTTAATCCCAAGCCACTTTAAAATGACGTATGTATATGATCGGCAGCATAGGACAAAATTGAACTAATGCATCCAATACTACAATTTGGAGCAATTTTTCTTTCCCAAACCTTAGTGCTATAAAGCGGTCAAAACTGATGCCTGAAAATAGGCAAAGAAATTTTTGGGTTGTATGTAAACCCGCCGTTGCACTGAATTTGCATCACTTCTTTTTTATAATTTTTAATGGATTCGAACGCTTGTCGGAAACGTTTGACCTCAAATATTTTCAAAATTCAAAATTTTTTCAGATTGGATTTAGCACTTTTTTCGCCAAAATTTAAAAGATTTATATCATTTTATGAATTCTTACTCTGTTTTTAATCTATTTGAAACAAGAAAAGATAAAAATAACCCATTGAAAGTATGAAGAAAACAAGATATAAACAAGTATATACGGCCGTAAGTTCGGCCAGGCCGAATCTTATGTACCCTCCACCATGGATTGCGTAGAAACTTCTACGACAGACTGTCATCCACAATCGAAATACTTGGATTGTGGTATCTTAAAACTTCTTAACATCGTTTTCGAAATTGTGAGTTAGTCCATACGTGGACCACTTTTGGCATGGTTGTTAAATATCATATACGATCACCACGTACCAAATTTCAAGCAGATCGGATGAATTTTGCTTCTTCAAAAGGCACCGGAGGTCAAATCTGGGGATCGGTTTATATGGGAGCTATATATAATTATGGGCTGATAGGAACCAATTCCTGCATGGTTGTTGGATACCATATACTAACATCACGTACCAAATTTCAACCGAAAGGAAAGAATTTTGCTATTCCAAGGGGCTCTGGAGGTCAAATCTGGGAATCGGTTTATATGGGGCCTATATATAATTATGGACCGATTTCGACCAATTTTTGCATGGGAGTTTGAGGCCATATATTAACACCACGTACCAAATTTCAACTGAATCAGATGAATTTTGGTCTTCCAAGAGGCTCCGGAGGTCAAATCTGGTGATCGGTTTATATGGGGGCTATATATAATTATAAACCGATGTGGACCAATTTTTGCATGGTTGTTAGAGACCATATACTAACACCCTGTACCAAATTTCAGCCGGATCGGATAAAATTTGCTTCTCTTAGAGGCCTCGCAAGTCAAATCGGTTTATATGGGGGCTATATATAATTATGGACCGATGTGAACCAATTTTTGCATGGTTGTTAGAGACCATATACTAACACCATGTACCAAATTTCAGCCGGATAGGATGAAATTTGCTTCTCTTAGAGGCCTCACAAGCCAAATCGGGGGATCTATATATAATTATGGACCGATGTAGACCAATTTTTGCATGGTTGTTAGAGACCATATACTAACACCATGTACAAAATTTCAGCCGGATCGGATGAAATTTGCTTCTCTTAGAGGCCTCGAAAGCCAAATTTGGGGGTCCGTTTATATGGGGGCTATACGTAAAAGTGGACCGATATGGCCCATTTGCAATACCGTCCGACCTACATCAATAACAACTACTTGTGCCAAGTTTCAAGTCGATAGCTTGTTTCGTTCGGAAGTTAGCGTGATTTCAACAGACGGACGGACGGACGGACATGCTCAGATGGACTCAGAATTTCACCACGACCCAGAATATATATACTTTATGGGGTCTTAGAGCAATATTTCGATGTGTTACAAACGGAATGACAACGTTAATATACTCCCCATCCTATGGTGGAGGGATTAAAAATAGAATTAAAATAATTTCCTGGCTAGTTAAAATGAAGCACATCATTGGGAGCGCATCTTCATCATCGATTAATTTTCGATGATTATTTTGTTTATTTATATCTAGTTTGAAAAAATGTGTCTTCACGATGTCATTTAAAATAAAATTCAAAACTTCCCAGCAAAAAGAAAACGTCGCCAAAAAAGTAATGAAAATGTTCTTTTTGGATCCGGAAGTGGTGCAACATTGATGCAGAAGCGATGAATTTAACATGGGCTTGTCATCCGAATTCAATGTTTTGGATGTAAATAAAAAACTTCTGTGATATTTTGTCAAATAAATAATTTTTATAATTTTTTACAATTTTTATGGATTCTAACGTTTGTCGGAAACGTTTGACTTCAAATATTTGCAAAAATTCACAATGTTTACAGATTGGATTTAGCATTTTTTTCGATAACATTTAAATGATTTGTACCATTTATGAATTCTTACTCTTTATACCCTTCACCACTACTGTGGTACAGGTTATAATAAGTTTGTGCATTTGTATGTAACGCCAAGAAATAGTGGTCATAGACCCATCTTTTAGTATACCGATCGGCTTAGAATTAAATTCTGAGTCGATTTAGTAATTTTGTGCACAAAGTTCAGCTCGAAATTTAAGTTCGATCGTCCTCAAATTAGGCATAGGGCCGTTTCTTGGGACAGAGACAATCGCTATTGGTTTTGGAAAAAACGGTTCAGATTTAGATATAGCTGTCATATATATTAATCCCCGATTTGGTCATAGTTAGCGTGTTTATCAACCGATTTTCTTGAAATACCGTACATCCAAATATTTTATGAATCTCGAAAATCTTGCAAAATATCAGCCAAATCAGTTCAGATTTAGATATAGCTCCCATATATATCTTTCGTCCGATTTGGACATATATGGTCTCAAAAGCCAGAGTTTTGCCCTGGCTTACTTCAAATTTTGCACAAGCGGTACTTTTAATGATACTATTGTATGTGCCAAATATGGTCAAAATTGATTCAGATTTATATATAGCTCCCATATATATCCGATTTGAACTTATATGGCCTCAAAATCCAGGGTTTTGCCGTGATTTGCTTCACATTTCGGACAAGGAGTACGTTTAGTAGTATCGGTAATTGTACCAAATTTGGTTGAAATCGGTTCAGATTTAGATATGGCTCCCATATATATCTTCCGTCCGATTTGCACTCATATGACCAGGGTGGCCAATGTTATACTCCCATTTACGTGAAATTTCGCATAGATAGCAAAATTATTATTCTAACTATACATGTCAAATTTAGTCAAAATCGGTTCAGATTATATATAGCTCCCATATATACGTACAGAGTTGGGGAAATATGGTAGACTGTTACACATTTTAGACCCATTTTCAATGGAAGTTTCCTCCAATTAACTGGATAGCGTTAGCCGATTTAAATTTTAATTCTAGAGATTTTGTAGAAGTAAAAAAATTGTCTCCTTTATATAGCTTCCAGCAAATGTGAAGTAGTTGAGATGGTAACACAAATTTTGGCCTACATAGGGGTGAAGGGTATAATATAGTCCGACCCGCCCGACTTTAGACTTTACTTACTTGTTTTTTAATCTATTTGAAAAAAAAGTTAAAATTACCCATTAAAAGTATGAAAAAACCAAGTTATAAAAAATTTAATTAAAACAACGTCCTGGGCAGTTAAAATAAAGAGCACCATTTGTAGTGCATCTTTTGGAAGTTCTTTTAAAGTTGGGCTTTGGAAGAACTTCCAAATTTTTTTGCTGGGTTATAAAATTAAATAAATTCGTACACCTAGACATCGCTTTGCGTTGTAAATCGGGCGAAAGATATATATATATATATATATATATATATATATATATATATATATATATATATATATATATATATATATATATATATATATATATATATATATATATATATATATATATATATATATATATATATATATATATATATATATATATATATATATATATATATATATATATATATATATATATATATATATATATATATATATAGGGGAGCTATATCTAAATCTGAATCGATTTCAACCAAAATCAATTGAGTTATATTCTGACCCAAAACACATAATAATTATGCCAAATTTGAAGTCGACTGGACTTAAATTGCTACCTAGTCTTGAATACAAAAATGTATTCACAGCGAACACTTGTTTACACAGAAAACAAGTAAGGAAAGTCTAAAGTCGGGCGGGGCCGACTATATTATACCCTGCACCACTTTGTAAATCCACATCTACACTATGTTAGCAAAAAAACAAGTAAGGAAAGTCTAAAGTCGGGCGGGGCCGACTATATTATACCCTGCACCACTTTGAAGCTCTAAATTTTCGATACCATATCTCATCCGTCAAATGTGTTGGGGGCTATATATAAAGGTTTGTCCCAAATACATACATTTAAATATCACTCGATCTGGACAGAAGTTAATAGACGTCTACAAAATCTATAGACTCAAAATTTAAGTCGGCTAATGCACTGGGGTAGAACACAATGTTAGTAAAATAATATGGGAAACATTTAAATCGGTAGCAATTTTAAGGAAAATTCGCAAAAGTTTATTTACGATTTATCGTTCGATATATATGTATTAGAAGTTTAGGAAAATTAGAGCCATTTTTACAACTTTTCGACTAAGCAGTGGCGATTTTACTAGGAAAATGTTGGTATTTTGACCATTTTTGTCGAAATCAGAAAAACATATATATGGGAGATATATCTAAATCTGAACCGATTTCAACCAAAGTTGGCACGCATAGCTACAATGCTAATTCTACTCCCTGTACAAAATTTCAACTAAATCGGAGTTAAAAATTGGCCTCTGTGGTCATTTGAGTGTAAATCGGGCAAAAGCTATATATGGGAGATATATCTAAATCTAAACCGATTTCAACCAAATTTGGCACACATAGTTACAATGCTAATTCTACTCCCTGCGCAAAATTTCATCTAAATTGGAGCAAAAAATTGGCCTCTATGGTCATATGAGTGTAAATCGGGCGAAAGCTATATATGGGGGCTATATCTAAATCTGAACCGATTTCAACCAAATTTGGCTCGCATAGCTACAATGCTTATTCTACTCCCTGTGCAAAATTTCATTTAAAATATTGGCCACTGTGGTCATAGGAGTAAAATATTGGCCACTGTGGTCATATGAGTGTAAATCGGGCGAACGATATATATGGGAGCTATATCTAAATCTGAACCGATTTCAATAAAATTTGGCACACTTGACTACACTACTAATTGTACTCCTAGTGCAAAATTTCAACCAAATTGGGGTAAAACTCTGGCTTCTGGGACCGTATTAGTCCATATCGGGCGAAAGATATATATGCGAGCTATATCTAAATCTGAACCGATTTCAATAAAATTTGGCACACTTGACTACACTACTAATTGTACTCCTAGTGCAAAATTTCAACCAAATTGGGATAAAACTCTGGCTTCTGGGACCGTATTAGTCCATATCGGGCGAAAGATATATATGGGAGCTATATCTAAATCTGAACCGATTTCAATAAAATTTGGCACACTTGACTATAGTACTAGTTGTTCTTCTTGTGCAAAATTTCAAGCAAATTAGAATAAAACTCTGGCTTCTGGGTTCATATAAGTGCATATCGGGCGAAAGATATATATGGGAGCTACATCTTCATATGAACCGGCTCCCTGTGCAAAATTCCATCTAAATTTGAGCAAAAAATTGGCCTCTATGGTCATATGAGAGTAAATCGGGCGAAAGATATATATGGGAGCTATATCTAAATCTGAACCGATTTCTTCCAAAATCAATAGGGTTCTATTCTGGGCCAAAACACATACTTGTGCCAAATTTGAAGTCGATTGGACTAAAACGGCGAAAGATATATATTTGAGCTATAACTAAATCTGAATCGATTTCAATAAAATTTCGCACACTTGACTGCACTACTAATTGTACTCCTAGTTTCAACGAAATTGGGCTAAAACTCTGGCTTCTGGGGCCATATAAGTCTATATCGGGCGAATTATGTGTATGAGAGCTACATCTCAATCTGAACCGATTTCAATCAAATTTGGCACACCTGAATATAGTACCTATATAGTACCTCCGGGTGAAAAATTTCGAGCAAATTAGGGTAAAACTCTGGCTTCGGGGGCCATATAAGTCCATATCGGGCGAAAGATATATATGGGAGCTATATCGACATCTGAACCGATTTCAATCAAATTTTGTGCACTTGACTATACAACCAAGTGTTATGTTTGCGCAAAATTTCAAGCAGATCAGGGTAAAACTCTGGCTTCTGGGTTCATATAAGTGCATATCGGGCGAAAGATATATATGGGAGCTATATCCACATATGAACCTATTTCTTCCAAAATCAATAGGGTGCTTTTCTGATCCAAAACAGGAACGTGTGCCACAGTGTGGCGCAGGGTATCAAAAATTCACAAAATTTCTTAATTGAAAAAAAAAAAAAATGTAACAAAAAATTCAATTAAACATTAAATTGATTCAACAAATTTTTTAATTTAATTAATTTTTTTTACAAGGGTAGCCTAAGCAATAGAGAGAAATTGTTGTCGAAATTATATTTTTATAGAAAATTTTGTCAAAATTTTGTAGGCAATATTTCAAAAATTAGAAAATTTTCGAAATTTTATTTCTAAAGAAAATTTGCCAACATTTTATTTCTAGAGAAAATTTTTTCAAAATTTAATTTCTATAGAAAATTCTTTCAAATTTGATTTCTATAGAAAATTCTTTCAAATTTGATTTCTATAGAAAAAAATTCCAAAATTTTATTTCTATAGAAAATTTTGTCAAAATTTTATTCTATAGAAAATTTTGTCAAAATTTTAATTGAAACAAAAATCAATCACAACAAGTGTATACGGCCGTAACTTCGGCCAGGCCGAAGCTTATGTACCCTCCACCATGGATTGCGTAGAAACTTCTTCTAAACACTGCTATCCACAATCGAATTACTTGAGTTGCGGTAACGCTTGCCGATGGCAAGGTATCTTAAAACCTCCTAACACCGTCTTCTAAATTGTAAGTAAGTCAATACGTGGTATATATTAAATCAAAAAAGACCGATTAAATACGTCTATAATTCAGTTTGACAAAATTTTCTATACACTGAAAAAACAGTGAACCCACCAGGAAGAAAACTTTCGGTTAATTTTAGAAAATTTTGAATATTTGTAGAAAATTTTAACTAAACAGTATTACAAACGTTTGCATCACGCCGATGTCATAAAAATAAGTAAATATTTTTCGACAAATTCTAGAAAATTTATTAGACATAACTATGTTTTTTCACTTGTTAAAGAAAATTTTGTAGTTTGAAGAAAAAACTTGGAGTTCAAAATTGCAAGAATGTCTTTAGTGACATACGAAGTTCACGATGGACGCATTTTTGGTAAAACTTACAAATTTAAAGAAATTCTGAACTATTTCGTGGAAGACACGAATTTAGTTAATCTTTATGCTTCATTTGAGTATATTTTTTTCCTCGGTTTTAGTTAATTTAACTAACGTACACAAAAAATATTAGAGTAAAGGAAATTTTCTCCAAACATAATAATTCCATGAACTAAAATAAAGTTAAATTGGCTTTAGTGAAATAGAGAGTTCACTTTTTTTTGAGTGTAGAAATAAAATTTTGACAAAATTTTCTATAGAAATAAAATTTTGACAAAATTTTCTATAGAATAAAATTTTAACAAAATTTTCTATAGAAATAAAATTTTAAAAAACTTTCTATAGAAATAAAATGTTCACAAAATTTTCTATAGGAATAACATTTTTTTACAAAATTTTCAATAGAAATAAAATTTTGGTAGATTATTTTCGGCTCGAGTGGCAACCAAGATTATGAACCTATGTGGACCAATTTTTGTGTGATTGGAGATCAGCGATATATGTTATAAATATAGACCGATATGGACCAATTTTGGTATGGCTATTAGCGGCCATATATTAACACCACGTTCGGATGAATCGGATGAATTGTTTCTCTTCCAAGAGGAGGTGAAATCTGTAGAAAGGTTTATACGGGGGCTATATATAATTATGTACCGATATGGACCAATTTTATCATGGTTTTTAGAGACCATATACCAACACCATGTACCAAATTTCAGTCGGATCGGATGAAATATGCTTCTGTTAGAGGCTCCGCAAGCCAAATCTGAGGGTGGGTTTATATGGGGGCTATACGTAAAAGTGGACCTATATGGCCCATTTGCAGTACCATCCGAACTACATCAATAGCAACTACTTGTGCCAAGTTTCATGTCGAGAGCTTGTTTCTTTCGGAAGTTAGCGGGATTTCAATAGGCGGACGGACATGCTTAGATCGACTCAGAATTTCACCACGACCCAGAATATATATACTTTATGAGGTCTTAGAGCAATATTTCGACGGAATGACAAAGTTAATATACCCCCCCCCCATCCTATGGTGGAGGGTATAAAAATTAATAGTATTAATTAATTTTTATACCCTGCGCCACACTGTGGTATTATAAGTTAGTGCATATGTTTGCACCACCCAGAAGGAGACGAGATAGACACATGGTGTCTTTGGCAAAAATGCTCAGGGCGGGCTCCTGAGTCGATATAGTCATGTCCGTCTGTCCGTGAACACATTTTTGTAATCAAAGTCTTGAATAGAACTTTATTGATTTTGGAAGAAATCGGTTCAGATTTAGATATAGCTCCCATATATATCTTTCGCCCGATATGGACTTATATAGACCCAGAAGCCAGAGTTTTATTCTAATTTGCTTGAAATTTTGCACAAGAAGAATAATTAGTACTATAGTCAAGTGTGCCAAATTTTATTGAAATCGGTTCAGATTTAGATATAGCTCCCATATATATCTTTCGCCCGATATGGACTAATACGGTCCCAGAAGCCAGAGTTTTACCCCAATTTGGTTGAAATTTTTTTTAGGAGTACAATTAGTAGTGTAGTCAAGTGTGCCAAATTTTATTGAAATCGGTTCAGATTTAGATATAGCTCCCATATATATCGTTCGCCCGATTTACACTCATATGACCACAGTGGCCAATATTTTACTCCGATTTAATTGAAATTTTGCACAGGGAGTAGAATTAGCATTGTAGCTATGCGTGCTAAATTTGGTTGAAATCGGTTCAGATTTAGATATAGCTGCCATATAAAGCTTTCGCCCGACTTACACTGATATGACCACAGAGGCCAATTTATTGCTCCAATTTAGATGAAATTTTGCACATGGAGTAGAATTAGCATTGTAGCTATGCGTGCCAAATTTGGTTGAAATCGGTTCAGATTTAGATATATCTCCCATATATAGATTTTGCCCGATTTACACTCATATGACCACAGAGGCCAATTTTTAACTCCGATTTAGTTGAAATTTTGTACAGGGAGTAGAATTAGCATTGTAGCTATGCGTGCCAAATTTGGTTGGAATCGGTTCAGATTTAGATATATCTCTCTTTCGCCCGATTTACACTCATATGACACACAGAGGCCAATTTTTAACTCCGATTTAGTTGAAATTTTGCACAGGGAGTAGAATTAGCATTGTAGCTATGCGTGCCAAATTTGTTTGAAGTCGGTTCAGATTTAGATATAGCACCCATATAGATGTTTTACTGATTTCGACAAAAATGGTCAAAATACCAACATTTTCCTAGTAAAATCGCCACTTCTTAGTCGAAAAAATGTAAAAATGACTCTAATTTTCCTAAACTTCTAATACATATATATCGAACGATAAATCATAAATAAACTTTTGCGAATTTTCCTTAAAATTGCTTGAGATTTAAATGTTTCCCATATTATTTTACTAACATTGTGTTCTACCCCAGTGCATTAGCCGACTTAAATTTTGAGTCTATAGATTTTGTAGAAGTCTATCAACTTCTGTCCAGATCGAGTGATATTTAAATGTATGTATTTGGGACAATACATACATATATATCACCCAAAACATTTGACGGATGTGATATGGTATCGAAAATTTAGATCTACAAAGTGGTGCAGGGTATAATATAGTCGGCCCCGCCCGATTTTAGACTTTCCTTACTTGTTTTAATTGACTTAATTTTTTAATTGATATTATCATTTCTGTGATTGAAGACATTTCAATTCAAAATTTAATTGGATCTAATAATTTCGTGATTGAAGACAAACATATTTTTGCTTTGTGTACGTGCAATTCTTATGGGAAGACTAAAATCGGCGTCGTGTCTCCAAATCTAAAAATTTATTCCAATTCCTTGGCAGAAAATGGTAACATATAACCATTGCCTATCATTTTAGTTGTTAAATCGCCGCTAGGCATTGCTGTTTTCTGGCCAAGTGAACATTCTTTTAACTTCAAATAACTCTGCCAATAACACGATATAACATGTTTACATATTTTTCAACTCCAATAAAAATATTGAAAAATCATGA